>NW_027283873.1:40000-45028 GCF_046629955.1 Centroberyx affinis
TTAAAGGAACCTTTTAGGTATTGCAGATAGGCCTAGTAAGGATTTGGTATGTTAATATCCATTGTCTGTTTACACTGAATAGGCAAATCCCCCAAATATTACAACATATTTAACCACTTAACCTTCAGGCCATGTAAACACAATCAGGTGCTGCAACACACCCAGGACAGGCCACATTTAAACATGATCACCAATATGTGCACTGACTCTTTATAAGCTCCTGAAGAGCACATGGATTATATATCGAGAGCAACATATCACTATTTAGAGGGCACGTTTTGGCAATCTGTGCGCATGTAAAGAAGAAATCGAGGGAACAAATTGTATCTCGTGTGCACAAAAAAGGGAAAACGAGAGCTGGAATTGCATATCGTGCGCACGTTACAGTAAATCGTGGTCATGACATAAATTACTTTTCTCCCGATGGCCACTCCCGGGCTCCGTACATTCTGTCACATGTGAGAGGATAATTCTGACTGCTTGTGGGCGGGGCTAAAGGCTCTGATTGCAGGCAAATCATGGATTTTTGCTCTGGTCTTGCTTTTCATAACGTTGTGTCATTTCAGTGAGTTGACAGTTAGGCGGCATTCATCGCAAACAAACATTAAAAAACACAATAAACCGACCTCAGAGTTTACCAATGACTCTGGAATACATTAAGCCTTTTAAATGAAGAATTAACTAAATTAATAAAGATAACTGAACAATGAAATGAATTAATAAAATGTGTAAAGAAAATCTAATGTTTTCCTGTAGCTGTGGTCAGGAGGAACCTGCATCATATCAGAGCTGATGATATCTGATATTTAATAAAAGGATCTTTTGTCATGGTTCTGTGACCTTTGACCTTTCACCTCCCTGCTGCTGGTTACTTGTATGTTGATGAACCAGGAACTGAAGCTTTTTCTGCTGTTGAACTCAGTGGAAGTCACAGGATTAGAACATCAGCTAAATGAGCAGAATGAAAAATGTAAATGTGAGCAGGATCTAGAGTGTACCGGGCCACACACACATACACACACACACACACACACAAGCCCATTACCTCTCAATACCTTCCGTTGTAATTTGCCCCTCTCTCTTCCGTCAGGCAGCCATACATCTTCTGCCCCCACCACACACACACACACACACACACACACACACACACAACACACACACACACACACACACACACACACACACACACACACAGACACACTTCCATTACTGCTTCATCATGGTGACCCCCCACTAACCCCCAAAGACGAACACTGACCCCATCCTACCCTTCCTCTCCCCCTCCTTCCCTCCTCTTCTCCCTCCTTTCCTTCTCGTCTCCTTCTTTCCCTCCTTTCCTCTGAGCCCTTCTCCTCCTTTCTCCCTCCTTTCCTTTCCTTTTCTCCTCTCCTCTCCATCTCCCTTCCCTCCTCCCTCCCTTCTCTTTCCTAATATTCCTCCCTTCTCTCTTCCTTCCCTCTCCTCCTCCCGCTCCCTCCTTCCTCTCCTCTCTCCTTCCATCTTCCCGTCCTATCCTTCTCTCCCCACTTCTCTCCCTCCGTCTCTCCTTCTCTCCCTCCTTCCCTTCCCGTCTCCCTCCTCCCTCCACTTCCTCCTCTCCTTCCCCCCCTCCATCCCCCTTTCCACGGCTCCCGTCATCTCTCCTCCCTTCCCTCTCTCCTTCCTTATTCTCACCTTCCCCTCCTCTCTCCCTCCTTTCCTTCATCCACATAGAAGAGTCATTATACGGCCGTATTGAAGGATTGAAGGAGAGAAGGGAGGAGAAACGCTGATGATTAGAAGAGAGGAGGAGAGATAAGGAAGGGATGAATGAAGATGATGAGTGAAGAAAGAAAGGGAGGACGGATTGTGGTAAATGAATGGAGGATGAATAAAGAGGAGGAGGAGGAGGAGGAGGAGGAAGACATCTCCAATTCTCTATTGACTTTGTCTCTCCATTTTATTTTTTATTCAGGCTACTTCTTTAAATAGAAATTAATTTCAAAACAAATAAATGTCAATTTCTCTCTCTTTCTGTCTTTCTTTTTCTTTCTGTGTTTCTCTCTTTATATTAACATTAATTCATAATTCAAATCATCCATCCATCCATCCATCCATCTTCCATACCTGCTTATTCCTATTCAGGGTCAAATATTAATTAATTAAAATCTGTTTAAATTACTTATTAAGCACCGATGTTGAGCAGAAGCAAATTTTGAGTGACAGCATCTTTTTTCTCTCTATTCTCCTCTCTCTCTTGTCTAATTCTCTCTCTCTCAGTTCAGTTCAGTGACTGTTTATCAGAAACAATATCGCCAAAGCAGTAAACAAGAGTACATTTTCTTTCTGTCAGTTGCTTCCACCCGTCCCAACCCTCTTCTCTTTCTCCCTCTCTCTACCTTTCCTCCCCCTCATTTTCTTTTCTTTTCCCTGTCTATCCATCATCCTACATGAGCGGAGGAGGTAAAACCTGTTTTTCGGCGTCTCGGCGGTTTGATGTCATAGTTTACGAGCCTGTCAGGGCATTCCTGACCACTGTTCACTACTGAGGTTACTGTTAATTAGAGAGAGAGAGAGAGGGGGAGAGAGAGAGAGAGAGAGAGAGAGAGAGGGAGAGAGAGAGGGGGAGGGGGGGGAGTAGAGGAAGGAACGAGAGAAAGAAGCCAAAGAAAGAAAGGTTGGAAGCAGACACTGAGAAATGACAGAGCAAGTAGAAAAGAGACGTGAAAAAAGTGTGTGTGTGTGTCTATATGTGCGGAGTGTGTGTGTGTGTGTGTGTGTGTGTGTGTGTGTGTGTGTGTGTGTGAGAAAGGGCGGGGAGTTGAAGAGTGAGTGTAATAGCACCTATTAGCACATACCTTCAAAGCACAACTTGTTTTACAGACTCCCTGTACATCATAATGTCTGAGAGGAGGAGGAGAGGAGGAGGAGGAGGAGAGGAAGATGAGAGGAAGGGGAGATAAAAGGAGAGGAGAGGAGGGGAGATGAAAGGAAAGAAGTGGGTATATAGGAAAGGAGAAGAAAGGAGGGAATAGGAGGGTGAGATAGGAGGAGGAGGGGAAAGGAGGAGGAAATGAGAGGACAGAGAAGAAGAAGAAGAGAGAGGAGAGGAGGGAAGAGCAGGGAGAGAGGGAAGGAGAAGAAAGGGTTGAGAGAGGAGGAGAGGAAAGGAAAGGAAGGGAGGAAGGGTAAGAAGGAGGGAACGAGAGAAGAGGAGAAGAAGGAAGGGAAGAGGACAGGAAGGAGACAAGAGGAGAGGAGAGGAGAGGAAAAGGTACAGAAGTAAAGAAGGGGAGAGGAAAGGAAAGGAGGAGAGAAAGAGAGGTGAGAGCAGAGAGGAGGTGAAGAGTGTGTTTACTGGTCTATCTGTCACATGGTGTAAACACTGCTGTCCCGGGACCCTGATCTGACCTCGTCCATAACGCTCAAACCCACACTTTGAGAAGTAAAAGCACTTTGAAGAACCTTTATGAGTTCCTCAGACTGTAATCATAGGGGAACACAAGAAGGTTCCCTGAGGAACCCCGTCATAAAGGATTCATGAACCCTGATGGCACTCACACCATCCTTTAACATATGGGAGTACTTCATGGAACCCCAGTGAGGAACCTTAAGGTGCTTTGGATCTTAGAAGAACCCCAGTGAACCTCCATAGTTTTTAAAGTGTACAGTAGAGCTACTGGATAACAAAATGTTAACCAAGTTGTTCTTCATGAGAAAATCAATCATCAGGAATCATCAGCAGCAGCTGAGAGAAGTTGAAAAGGTGAAGGAACAGAAGTGTAGTCACCTCCAAACCCCTGGAGTCATCTGACTGAAATGTTAACTAGGATCAAATCAAATAGAAGGAGCATGTATAAAGTGCATGCAATAAATATACTGTATATCTCAGAGAACTGTAAAAAAAAAAAAAAAAAACACCTGTAAAAAAGGACCATCCCTTAAAAAAAGTCATATGCGAAAACCCACATGTGAATTCAAAGCACTTTTTTTTCACATTGTACTCAAGTTTTTACCTTTTTCATAGGTGAAAGTATTTTTTTCCACATGTGATTTTTTTCATGTTTTCATGACATTACATTACATTAGAAAATATTTCACATGTGAAAACTTAATTTCACATGCAAAGAGAGGATTCAAAGGTGAAAATATCATTCAAGGGAAAACCAAAAAAGTGTCCAAAAAAGCACATGGGTTTTCACCTGTGATTTTTTTTTGTAAGGGAAGCCTCAAATATTACCAAACAGACTAAAACGAGTAAGTATTAATAAGTAAAGATTTAAATAAATAAGGGAAATTTGGATCAATACTGTAAATTCTGCCATTTAGTGAAGGCTTTTATCCAAAATGCTTCACAGTACCATGAGTGCTTACATGTTTAGCATGGGCGGCCCCAGTGGGAATCAAACCCCCAACCCTGTGTGTTAGTTCCTTACTCTTCCCATTGAGCTACACAGGGAATTGAACCCCCAGCCCTTCACCCACAGGACCAGAGGTTCTGTTACTCAGTAACTAACAGGCTATCAAACACCTTCTTGAGGACAGCTATCAACACCTGCAGCATGCTAACACTAACTACTTCCCCTCCCTGCCTTCCTCTTCCTCCAGTCCTTTCATCAGGTGACCCCCCCCCCCCCCCCCCCCTCCTCCTCCTTCTCTTCCCCCACTCCATTTCCCAGCAGACAGTCCTTATCTGACCTTTGACCTGTGATGAGCAGAGATAGGCAGCGCTGGGGAGACACTCCACACTCTCTCACTTCAACAACAACAAATCACCTCCTAATGGCTCTGGAGCCTGGGGTGGTAGCTCACAAAGTTCACTGTGTTTGTGTTAGCATGTAAGCTAGCAGTTAGTTTGTTTCTGAGTGTTACTGTTGAGAAGGTCTGGGGTCACAGTTAACCAAATACAGCGTCTCTGTTAGCATACGTTAACAGTTAATTATCTTGGGTTTGTGGTTTCTGCTTATAAGCTAACAGTTGGTTAGCTTTGACAGTCTGGGAGTGGTAGCTAACTAAGTAGCCTACGTCTGTTTGCGTTAGTAGGCTATG
>NW_027283874.1:0-76266 GCF_046629955.1 Centroberyx affinis
CATAGTAGAGCATGAACTGCTGAAGGAATAGAGAAACTGAAAGTAAACGAATGAATGAATGAATGGATGAATGAATGAATGAATGAATGCAATCAAACACACTTTATCTCAATTCGTACACTCACATAGTGAATACTGATGGCATTTTTATCTTAAACCAAACCAAACATTGTTTCAAGATGTGAAAAGTTCTATATTTTTCTTTAAGTTTTACTTATTCAAGGAAGGTTTGCTAAGCATGCATGCTCTTTCTTTATTAATGCCCTCACATTGATACAGGTACAGTAGGCCCATATCCCTCCTGTTGTGTGCCAGTCAAATCTGACCAATTCACAACTTCTTGCTGTCATAAATATGGTTTCTCTTATCTGATTGCCATAAGGCTTCATGACATCCTCCACACTAGGTATCAGAACACAAAAAATCATTGTTCACAACTTTTAGTGAAGGGTGATTTATTCAAACTTAGGTCATCTGTGTTGTTTCAGGTCAAATCTGGGCAGCCATAGAAAATGAATGGGTAATATCATTGGTCAGATTGACTTGAACACAAAAGGTGTCATTATGTGGCGCCATACAACATACGGCATTCAACATTCAATTAGTATCCTGGCTGAATTTGATACGTCCCAGGTTGTGAATCAACATCTTTACTATATTCACAACAATACATGAATTGTGGTTGTTTTTCTTAAAAACAAGTGGAATAATTTCAGTTAAATGTGGGCTAGAGATTGTAAATTATGAAAAGAAGTGTCTATCTTGTGATAATGATTAAGAATTGAGATGGTTAAAAGGTGTAACACAGCATGAGGTATCTAATGTTTTATGGTTGCTAATAAAGAGTTTTAAAGGGCTGCCAGAAAAAGGGCAAAGCACCATAAGTGGGACCATGGAGCTGATAAAACACAAAGGATATACATTTAACAATACATACAATTTGGGGGGTTGAGTGCCTTGCTCAACTTTTTCCCAGCATGCCTGTGGTTTCAAACTCACAACCTCCTGGTCTCAAACCCACCTCTCCAACCTTCAAGCTACTTTCACTCCCATCACATTCTTGTCTATCATCCAAATGCCATTTCCTTGCAAACATTCTTCCAAACAATCACCTACTTTTTCAGAAGCATATTTTCAAAAGCAACAGGCTAGACTCACAATTTCCTTTCATGATCATGATTGCTTTCACGTTACATGCCATCTGTTGCTCCCCAACCCTCGCTCAGTGAATAACTCCATTGACCAGGAACGATTTGCCTTTGGCTGACTGGTAGATGTTTGGTTGCCCACATTTTCAAAAGCAATTCATTTGGTGGATGTAACTAGGCCGTGTGACTGAGATATTTAATGTGTTAATTTCCTCTTGTTGTCTGGTGGCTATTAGTGCTTTGAGCGCTTTAATCAGTCAGACAAGAAAATGTTTTGTGATCACCAGACACACCCAAGGAGGTTCTATATTAACACTCCCTGACATTCCCACTGCCATACTGACCCCAGACACTGAGAGAGAGAGAGAGAGAGAGAGAGAGAGAGAGAGAGAAGGAGGAAAGAGAGAGGGAGAGATCCCATTCATACAATGTCAAGGACAATATAGACTAGAATAGAATTTTACAATTGTATGTTACACCGTAAAAAAAATGTCCTCAGTCTGTTTTTAAGTCTTGGAAAAGTTGTTATGCATTGAAACATTGAAATCATCTGAACCTTTCTGCGTTTTCTTCCCACTTCTTTTACACAAATAAGATTTTAAGTCTCAGTACAAGGCTAAACAACTTATGGTGTCACAAAATGAACATTAAACCTGCAATAAGCGATATCAGACCTTATAACCAGTCCTGAAACTAATGTGTGCTATCTGGAGATTTCATTGAGGCATAATGATATAAACCAATATCCACACAGCAGCAGCTGTGTTGCTGTTTTCACCTCTTTTCTAAAGCTTGTTGTCAAATTCCTGAACGAAGCTCCTCATGCTCCCTCCTGTAGCTTTCCAAGTTTTTTTTAAACTAGCTTGACTCCTTCCTCGCTGTTTAGAAGTGACTCTGCATAATGGAAGAATCGATGAAGCGAGGGAGTAAACTTTTTAAACTAGTAAACTTTCTCTTCACTTGTCATTGTGGGACATGTAACGTTCAGTGTGTGAGAGTTCTGTCAAAGCAAGACTGGTAACCAGTGACACTTGTCAGCGGGTATGGTTATGGTAGGTGTTAGCATTTATCCGCAGTGCTTTGCAAAGTTTGTCCTTCATAGGCCTCTGTAGTGCAGTGGATTTGCTGTGTGTTATTTACAAATGTGTTGCTGTTTCCGTCGCCCTCTAGTGGTCAGAAAATTGCACTTATTGCAGCTTTAATTGACTGTCAGTGCTTGATAGAAAGTAATTCTAATGATAATTCCAGTATGAATAGGGGTTGGGTGGGTGAGCTGAGGCACAGTGACACACAGCTACCAGATAGGAATCAACAGATAAGTCACGAAAGCCCCAGGCTGGATGAGTTTAACATCATGTCTAAAAAGATTTTCTTGGTTAGTTATTGTTTTTTGTTCTCATAGCAATTGTTTTCTTTCACCACAAGCAGGACTTCAAGATTTATTTGAATTCTCCCTTGAGGAAATGAGTGAATAAATAAATGAAGAAACAAGGAAGCAAAAATATACAAATTGGCAGGCTATTTCAAACGATGACACACAAGTAAAGTATTTCCCACATTTATCATGCAAGCAGAAGGAGCCAGCAGATTCTTGCCCCCAGATTATTGAATCAAATACATTGTTAAATATGTTCCTAAGTCAGTGGTTGTCAAAGTTGGGGTCCGGGGGCTCGCAGGGGTCCTTGAAGGGCTTCCAGAGGGTCCACAGCAAAATGAGGAATAATTAAAATTCACTATACTTTTATTCAATGGAAATCATTCCCAGTTAGAGAATGTATAAGAATGACCATTCTAACCATAGGTTTCATCCTCACCACTAGTATCTCCTCACTTACAGTTTAGTGGACACAATTTGCACAATTAAAAACTATGGGAATCCGTGGCTCTAATGTGTATCTATTTGGGAGTCTGTGACATGAAATTGTTTGAGAACCCCTGCGCTATGTAGTCAGTCTAGGTTCAGTCCTTTAAAGGAAGACCACAGAAGCTAGTGCTGGACTGGTTTCTCTCCCAGGCCAACAGTGAGGAGGCTGCAGGGGTCCGGAGGGTCAGGGGGTCTCAGTGAAATTGGCCATGTTGTGATGTTAATAACCCACCATTAGCAGATGCTGGAATGACAATGGCTTGGTGGTAAAGGTACCCTCCCTCTCCTCTCCTCATTCAACCTTTTTGCTATCCTAACTTTCTCTCCTTTTGCAGACTACATTCCCACCCTGAGACAGTTCTGTTCCTGTCCTGTCCTGTCCTGTCCTGTCCTGTCCTGTCCTCTGCTCTGCTCTGCTCTCCTCTGCTCTGCTGTCCTCTGCTCTCCTCTGCTCTCCTCTCCTGTCCTCTCCTCTCCTCTCCTGTCCTGTCCTGTCCTATCCTATCCTGTCCTGTCCTGTCCTGTCCTGTCCTGTCCTGTTCTCTCCTCTCCTCTCCTGTCCCGTCCTCTGCTCTGCTCTGCTCTGCTCTCCTCTCCTCTCCTCTCCTCTCCTCTCCTCTCCTCTCCTCTCCTCTCCTCTCCTCTCCTGTCCTGTCCTGTCCTGTCCTCTCCTCTCCTCTCCTCTCGCAGGTCAGGAGGCTATGGGAAAATGATGGCTGTCTCAATGATAAACATGCATGTTTGACTTAATCTTCAAAGTGAGGTCATATTTCAAATTGTACCCACACAGGATTGACAACAAATGACTGCAGGCGAATAAAGATGGACATGCCATCAATGCCAATTGTTCAAATTACTGTGGGATTATTCTTTATCATAATGTTAATTCTCATGCAAGAATTAGAGGAGAAAGAGGAGAGCAAAGGAAGGAGAAATCCTGTATAACTTAATGTTTAGAGCATGGGACAAACACTGCCCATGGTTACGGGTTTGATGTGAATCTCGACTTAGACTCAAGACAGTATACTCTTGTGCAGAACGATTCTACCTGACTTGGTTATGCAAGATATTTATAGTATGTGTGCAGCTGTAACATCTTAGTCAATGTAACCTGATTAGAGAGACAGCAGTGTGCCGGCATGGCGCACGTCGTCTTCCCATCAAAGGGCCTCTGTAGAGAGACAGTCAGGAGGCCCGTCTCGTGTCGATGATGTCGTATCTAAAGGCCCCTGAAGACAGATCACACCCGGGCTGCGGTCGAATAGCGTTTTTGCTTAGGAAGGTTCCTAACTGAGTGAAATGACCTGGAAGTACCTAAGTGGCAGCCATGATAAGAGCTGTTGGAATTCTCTAAATGCTGAGGAAAGGTGCTTCAGTGCTTCCTTACTTAGCTCCTTTAGCATAGGATACACTGGACCATCCTTTACGAAAGGGAAGGAGATAATGCCGCCCCACAATTCCTTGCGACGCACCATTCGGCCGTTCACGAAAACAAACGATCATGACCGACAAGGGACATGGTAGACGCACATGCCGTTGCTTATTAAGCATTTTCCATCTTATGCCATAACTTGCTAATATGTTTTGAACTTTCAACAACATGTTAAACCCATAGGCGAACTATAAACATTACGTTGCTGTTGTAAACTGATCAAAGTGAAGTTAACGTTGTAGCGTAACCTCTGCTCAGTTTGCATTAGTTATTTCATTCTGAGCATTGTTCTATTGCAGCCTTTAGGAATATCATTCATTCATTTTACACAGATGCTGAAACCCTTGCCTTACTGTAATAAAGGCCTGTATCAGCCATAACAAATTCAAAGCACAATAAAGTCAACATTTCAAGGTGTTTACTGAGTTGTGTGGTGGTTCTTAAGCTATTATATGCATAGGCTTATAGTCAGATCATAATCAGCACATATCGACCATTACACAGAAGTCTGTCTTTCAAGAAAAAGGGATATGAGACGTTTTTAACCAGATGATGTTTTTAATTCATCATGTTTGAAACTTAAGAATGATATGTACAGTAGTCGATTTGTAGGCCTAACATGTTATGCCTATCTTGCATGAATTTAACAATTATTTCCATACAATCATACTAATTGGGATTCATGTCGATAAATATGAGTGGACAGGAGGGTGAGCGTGAGCAGCCATTCTCAATGTGACAACCGTTTCGTTTCACTTTTGTGACTGGTAGCCTATATTCCTTTTTTTATTTCAATTCCAACCTTGGTGATGAAGCAACATTTTTCACCGGGTTGTCCACGTTTATATAGCCTGCATGAAACAACACAGTAAGAACACACAGGGCGAAGTATCTAAGATGCGCTTTTAGTAGTCCATCTTCGGAAACATTGTAGTTTCACACGGCAGACCCACGTCTTTAACATCCGCCGTCGCATAATTACGTAGTCTAGTGTAAGTGCAGTCGGATTTTCTTAGCACCGCGGCTGTCTTTTCCTAAGCCCTTATGAATTCTCCTTCACATCTTTCCTTGACCTCATGACGTTTTCCAACGAGGTCAAGGAAGAGTGGTTAGGAATAGGAGTTAGGACGTATTTTTTTGACTATTCGACCGCAGCCCCGGTCTCACGGTTTCAACCCTTTTGAATCTTTGCTGGGTCTGGCTCTCCCACTCACTGAGCTTCTCACAGGAAAACACACCCATGCCCCCACACAATAATACACACACACCCCACGGTATACATGCGATCGCTCAGAACTG
This sequence comes from Centroberyx affinis, assembly GCF_046629955.1. NCBI lineage: Eukaryota > Metazoa > Chordata > Actinopteri > Beryciformes > Berycidae > Centroberyx > Centroberyx affinis. The sequence continues at coordinate 5,744 of NW_027283874.1, forward strand.
CACACACACACATATGGTTTTCTTAATTCTGAGTCTTTTGCAAACAGGAAACAAGCCCTGCTAAATTCTGAATGATAAAAACTTGCCGCTGAAGCTTCCACATATCCCAGCAGAACCCATCATTTTCCCTTCTTGTTTTTCACCAGCTCTGTGTTAAAGTTTTCATTCAGTGACATTTGTGGTCTTTTTTTATGTGTCCCACTGGGGAAACAATAAAGTGTCAAACTGAGTTAACAGTATGCGACAGTCTATTCTTTTGAACTGAGCGTACACTGCCAGTCAAAAGTTTGGACACACCACATTTTTCTTTATTTTTTACTATTTTCCACATTTTAGAATAACAGTAAAGACATCAAAACTGTGAAATAACACAAATGGAACTGACCAAAAAAAGTGTTAAATCAAAACTATCTTATATTTTAGATTCTTTAAAGCAGCCGCCCTTTGCCTTGATGGAAAGGCAAAGGCTTTGGAAAGAAATTCATACATAGGATCAACTTCACTATTTATAATTGTCTAAGAAACACATTTCAAGCATTTAAGCAGGAGCCTTTAGATCAAAATGGCTTTAAGAGAATGAAAAACATTCAATCAGGTGTGTCTAAACTTTTGACTGGTGGTGTAGTTCATTGAATATTTGCCTGTTTTCTAGCCTGCAGACAGCGGAGAGGAGAGGATGCACGGCAGCATAGTTCCAGTTCAGACGGCGATCAGTGATTGGGATCCAGGACTTTGTTGTGGTGTGCGTGCTGACCCAGCTAACCGCTCTGTGGGACAAACAGGAAGCCATTTATCCACGGCCAAGTTTCCCCAAAAAGCATCTTAGCATCGAAAGATTTGCCTTTGTTCTTTTTGTGAGCCAAGAGACAAAGATGATTTTAGCACTAAATTGATTTTTTGGAGAACCGAGCCCGGGCCGGTTATGCAAGAGATAACGACGAGCCGGCTCCACCGTCATCTGGGTCAGACAGTAACGGATTACATCTGACGAGAATATAGCTGCTTGTTGAATCTGGGTACAAATATTACAAAGGAAAATGAATTATTAAATAAATAGCAGGGTAATCAGATGACAGATACTTGATGACAGAAAACATGCGTGGTTAAAGCGCTACGGAAGAGGATTAGGGCCACATGTGAAAAATGTATTTGAGTTAGGAGATTAATTAAGAGTTCTAAGTTTAAATTCTGACTTTATTCCTTTATTCCTTCCATCCTATTCGTCTTCCATACTGGTTTGGATCAGAAAAAAAAAAAAGTATTTCGAAAAAAAAAGGCAATTTAATTGAAAAATTATCATCACACCATTTCACATATCTTGAAGTCACAGTTGACAATGGCTGTAAATGATGACATTCACATTATTAAAATGACTGTCTGTGAATTAAACCATCTTACTTCAAATTTGAATGAACGTTGGAGCCAAAATGGTTCCAAAATTATTGAAATGAATCAGAGGGCATTATTGATTTTGTAATCCATCAGGTCCATCTTACCGATCACTATTTCAACTCCTTATATGCAGTGGAATGCAATGGTAAAGTAACCGTCCCCACCCTGGCTCTCATTAGAAAGTGGGTCAAATAAACAGAAAGGGGCATTAGAGTTGTGATGAGAGGACGCGAAACAGAGAAATCACAATACTTCTCTCTGTCTGAGCAGCCGGTCGCTAGGCCTCATTTCCTACTTTGAGATTTCATGCGCATTTCATGTCACGTCATGGGTGGTTGCTGCTCTGATTGTGCTAAAAAAAACAAAGCCGAATCAACAAGCAGCACATTTCCTATACGTTTGAATAAACACTTGCTGGCTGTGGGCAAGTTCTCTAATGTTTTCTGGGTCATAACTGAGACACGCAAATGGTCCCCAAAGCTCTGATACAGATGAACGTGGAATCTTCTCTGATCTCTGCAGAAACACTCACAGCTTTAGCAAGAGGAACCTATTCAATAACACTAAAGAATATAAGTAAGAAGAATAATAATAAGTAAGACATTCATTCAAGTATTGAGTCTTACAATCCGAGTCTAAAAATCTGCCAATGAGGTGAGATAATTCCACTTGTTTCCAATGCAAATCAGCTTGTTTCAAGTCTGTTCTTGAATCAAGTTTGTTTCAAGATTGACTAGAAAATTCTTGAAACGTCATTAAACAAGTGGAATATCTCAGAATTTTTCATTTGTTTTTGATTGAATGAGACAAAATGGTTTATTATAATTATTTGTTGCAGTGTTTGCTTTAAATAAATATAGTCTTTATCACCTTTCTTTCTCTCTGTGTCTCCCTGCTATTGTTGCATTCATTGTAAGTCACTCTGGATAAAAGTGCCAGCTAAATTCCTAATGATGTAAGGTTAAATTAATAAAATAATCAAACAAATTGATGGATAAGGTGACATTATTTTCAGCAAAACAACTTTCCCCAGTTGAATGAGCTGAAATACAGTTTTCCATTTACCCAGTGTGCTTTTACGCTCTCTAGTGGAAAAATGAATATGGAAAGTGCAAGTCTTTTTTTCCCCCCCATTTATATTCCAACTAAGCCTAGGGGGAAAAGTGCAAGTTAAATATTGCAGGGGCAGTTAAGGCAGTAGTGGGTTGACACTACGCCAAAGCTTTCATTTGATGTCACAAGCTCTCTGAAGACATTTTCTGGTTGGCATTTTGCAGCCCTCCTAGTAAGCATTGTTTAATTCAACTGGGGATGCAAAATGGCGCAAGTGAGAGCAAACCACTGTGTAGAAACATGTGTTTTACTCTGTGTCATGCAGTCAAAAAATAGAAGGTTTGACTCACTCCACTGGTAAGACTGTCTCTCATCTAATCCAGGAGTGCAATTATGGATAGACTGATCTGCAGGCACAGAATTTGTAGTTTTGAGACTTATAATAATCGCTAGTTATACTTTCTGGACTAGCTGCAAAGCTGTAAGACATCTTAGTTCTTAGGTGGAAATAATAAGTATATGCTATATATGCGAATATGAGAATTTAATTTGTGGAGAGTATTTGGGAGCTATCATCGACTGTAGACCAAATGTGGATTCTAATGCTGACACTCTTTGCAAGAAGGCTAGGCAAAGATTGTATCATTTTTCAAGAAAACTAAATATTTTTAATGTGAATAGAACCAAGATGCCTTTGTTTGAAACAATCTTTTCTGAATTTAGGCATTTAGCCAAATCAGTTCTCATCTGGCCGGTATGGAAACCAGTGTGAAAAGCAAAGTGTGAAACAAAAACTGAAAATGGCATGCAAGATCACTGACCATCAGATCCGTCTACTGTCACGTGCAAACATCATGACTCATGCTTTTTTTTTTTTTTTTAATTACTTAACTTAAAAGTTGATATGATCTGTTATGCAAGTACGTTTCATTGGCCCAAGGGTCGATGGAGGAAATGCATGACCATCAGTTAGAGAAAAAGCACAAACAGCAAACTGGACATATGTGTGCAGTTTACTGCAGTACAAAATATGACAGTTGTTGAATTATTGGAACCATAAATTAGCATTTGTTATCAAGTCAATGGGGTTGAAAACAACTTATTTGAGAAATCACGCTGAAAAAAAAGTACTATAACAGTGTTAACTATGATGTGAAACAGTCAGAGAATTGTATTGTATTGTATTGTATTCATGGAATTTTTCAGGAAAATGGTTCTCAACCCCATTGACTTGCAATAGCATTCCCACAAACAATTTCTGCTTAAAATCTCTCAACAGCCAAGACTACTGTGAACTGGGAAGACTCCCAAAGCAACACAGTTCAGTGCAATAAACAATACAGAACATAAGAATAAGATTCACAGTTCCAGACTCTGTACAATGTATTTTATTTATTTTTTTTATTTCATGTTTTTTTTTTCACTGAACTAACACGTGACACACTGTAGATAGTTGCATCTGTGCTGGACTCAAATGTCAATAACATCAGACAGTAAAATACAAAGTAAATACTATTATGATGTAGCCTCCATGTTGGTCAATTTTCATAATCAACCAGTTTACCAGTGTGTACCTCTATATTTCTACCTCTAACTGGTACCACACTGGTTTGCCATGAAGTGAGCTCACATGTGCCTTAAAATTTTGCTCACATGTAAATAAAAAAAAACAAAAAAAACAAAAAAGTCAATCAAATATTACATAAACTCCATTAAAACTTGCAAAAACGATCAAATCAAAACTGATGCTGTATACTCCTTTGTTACATTTTGCTAGCTCGTCCTTGTTGATCATACTTGGCACGTTCCATGTGATCAGCGACATTAAAAAGGGCGATCACTGGTCTAGACAGAACAGTCAGTACAGTCAATAAAGCCACATCTGAGCTTTAACCGGTGTTGCACTAGTATGATGCAAATATGATACGTTGTAAAATAGTATGGCTTAAAAAAATTGCTCAAATCAAATCATCCCGTGATTCGGAAGTCAGTCCAGACATTTTCAGACAAATGTTCCAATACATTTTTACATTATAGATGGTTAAATACTAGTAGAGCACAGTGGAAACTGGCTAACCAACACCAACATTTTGGGATTTCAACAATGCATTTCTTGTATATTGTACTGACTTGTTCTGAATCTTTTGTAGATGAATCGACACATGATCCTTTGTTCGGTTTAGTTCGTTGAAGGGATTCCTAGCATTCTTCAATTTGAATGTTACTTGTCATATCGCAGTAAAACATTTCTGTAATGGCACTGCAATAAATAAAAACACTGTCAGAACTGCTAGCATTCCTCACTGAAACCAGTGAGCTAGCTTGCAGCTACCAGAATTGGTTTCTATGGGAAATGCTAGCAATCCTAACCAGCTGTTTTCAGAGTGACTTGTGCCCGGTGAAGCAAAATAACACACTAAAATTCAAATGACATCCCTTTAAGAAAACTGCTAGACAAAGAACAACCTACACTGCTCAAAACCTACAGTGTATGGAGGTGACTGTGTTATAGGGCTGGCAGGCAGCAGGTACTACAGTAATCCCAGGAAGGTGGGGGGGGGGGTGTAGAGAGGCCTCTCTGCCCCCGGACGGTGCACCGAGCTCAGGCAGCGTAGCAGGCAGACTCCCCTCTGTCTTTCACAACTAGCATGGTCCTCCAAACCAGAAGGTGGCGCTGCTCTGTCCAATCACACGCCCTCTCCCCCCCCCCCCCCGCTGTCCAACTGTCCAATCCCCTTCCATCCGGAGTCCTTCCAGCCAATCAGGAGCCCCCTGGCGCTAGGAGTAGATGGTGATGACCTCCCGACCTCCTCCGCGGACCAATAGGACGCGGTCTAGGCCTTCAATCAGAACCTCCAGGAACTCCATGTCTGAGAGACACATTCTGGTCAAGGACATACACCAGATAAAACAAAACTCACATGCATGTAAATTGTAAACATTTGCCTAAAATACGCCACCTACAATAGTTTGGTTAGTTGAATTCAGCATTGATTTCATTTATTAAATCTTTATTCACCTGACTGACTGACTGACTGACTGACTGACTGACTGACTGATTGATTGAGGATACAGTTCTCGTCCCCTTCCTTGTTCTTCGGTGGTCCCGGCATGTTGAGCAAGACCAGCTGTGAATTCTGGGATTTGTTGACCACCGCCTCATTCAGCTTCACCGCCGTGTGCATCCTCCGCACGTTGGACTGGTTGCTACACACACACAGACATAAATGAGAACAATGAACACGATCCTGCCATTTCTAGCAACAGGTAAAATATCAGTGGAATAGCCTTGGATTGATTTTGCCGATCATTCAGCTTCCATTATGCAAGCAACACTGGAAGAGATCTGGTTTCTGTCGTGTCATCATGCGCCCTGAGGATCCCTGACGATCTCATGCAAATTGAACTGAGGTTCGATTTTCACACGTGCATGCCATCAGAGAGATGTGGATGTCACACACACACACATGCACACACGCACACACACACACACACACAAGCACACAGAGTACATGCACATGCAACAAAGGTGGATGGAAAAGTGACTTACAGATTCTCCCACTCTCTAGAAGGAGGGAACAAAAACAACACATCCAACATTAATGCAATGTTGGCTTAGGGTTTAAGTTGATTAAGTTACCTGTTTTAAATTGTCTTTATACAGTAGGGGTTTGAAAATTACAAACACATCTTTGGCATCAGGCAGTACAAATGTGCATGCAAATATGGTCATTTAGAATGAACGAAAGTCCTTTTTGTGGATTTACGTTTGTCCTGCAGTCACAGGGAACATTTAGATTTTCCATCTCAGGATCTGTGCTGAACAGTTGCAGACGGAAGATAATTCAGTTTGAATTCACAAGAAAAAATAGACGTGACAGACACAATCCATTTAAGCAGGACAACGCTAGTAGTAAACAAAAAAAGGATATGGCCAACACAATGCTGGAATTCCTGTGATAAAGAGAGTGGACTGCATCCTACAGACTACTATAGTAGGAAACAGATCAGTTCAACTCTATAGAGAAAATACAAGTTTTTACTGGACCTTGTGGAGGCAGCTTCAAAATTGCAGGAATTACTGCTGCACTTGTTGCATCACATTATTAAGGTCTACATACTTTGCATTAACATGTAAAAGGTGATGCTTTTATCTACAGAGACTTACAATGGGTGCTGCAACTTCAACTCAACTTCAACTTCGTCAGTATTATATGCAACCAGGTCAAAGGTCAAGGTCAAAATCACAGTGACACGACAAATGCTGTAACAAATATTCCTGTGTACCTAGAATAAGCTAATTATGGTTTTATGTCGCAGGTAACATTACAATTCTATAAATATTAGTAATAGTTTGATATTAAAGAGCATATTGGTAATATTGTAGTACAGTATGAGTCTGTTTTTGAAACTCACGGTTTCATTTTGAATAAGTCTTTTGACTTGAAATAATTGACTTTGTTTCTTTCTTCATTCCATGTATGAACAAAACTAAAAAAAACTATTACTGCTATTAGTATAGTTCAGTACATAGACAGTTGCATATTAGAAGATTAGAACAGGAACTGCTAATAGTTGATATATGAATACTGAAGATGTCATTAATCCCCATGTTGTCCTGTCCATCCCTTCTCCTATCAGAATACTGACAATAGTAGTACAGAATAATAATAATAATAATAATATATAAAACATGTATATTACACTGCAAAAATATCCATCTTAACACATTTTATTTTAATTTAGTCTAGTATTGAGTCTTGAAACACAGGAAATTATCTCTTTTTTTCATTTAAGGAAAACACGATTTTCAGATTTTAACACTATACTAATTGACTTGTTAAGATGGATATTTGTTTTGGGTTTTTTTTTTTTACAGTGCAGCTACTTCTACTTACGGCTTCATATTGAAGATGTCTTTAACCCCCATGTTGCCCTCCCTGTTCCTGGTCCTCTCGCTGACCAGTTTGTCCTTGGTCCAGGTCATGTGGATGTTCTCCGGCGAGGCGGCCTTGGCGTTCAAGGCCGAGTGAGATGCCGTGTTGCGGTCGTGGATCAGCTGGGCCTAACGGAAGGCAGGACAGGAGCCACGTCAGGGGTGGAAAGGTCGGACCGCTCAAAAGACAAACGTTTGGCCATTGTGGTTTTCAGTGGCAGCCATGTTAGCTCCATAATCCTGATCCTTTGCTAATTAACTGGGAAGTCTAAAAAAATTTCTAATCAAATTCCACTTCTAGGGGCTTCAACATAGCACCCATAACTCAACCTGACCAAAGTCTTTCCATTTATGGCTATTTGTTGATATAGGGGAAGACTGATACTACCATTTTTGCTGCTTTTCTCAGATAAAAAGCTATTCAGTAGGACTTAACATGACTACAGATAGAATCACAGTGGAACAATGCAAACAAACAGACAGGGAGCCCATTGCAAATGTTTATCACTTCATAGTCATGATGGAAGATGGAAAGATGGGTGGAAGAGAAGCCGTATTTGAAGTATGGAGATGACAGTACATGGAGGCTCTGGTAGAAAACACTTGTTGCATTTCTATAGTATTGGAATGGACAAAAAGGGCAATTCCTGGTCTGTTGCAGTAATCTCCTTTGGATGTCTGACATGGCTTTTAATAACATTGTCATGGAAATGAATATTATTTCACATGTGGAAAGTGCATGAGACTCACTGAGTTGGAATGTCCAACAGAACTACCACTTGCATGTTGACCCAATCCCAATTACAAAGCATTTAAGTATGAATAGAAGACATCACCTGACTATTACTACTACTACTACTACTACTGCTACTACTACTACTACTACTACTACTACTACTACTACGACTACTACTACTACTGCAAGACCTACTACTCTAACAGCATGAATGCGTAAAAAGTCAACGAAAAGAGGCAAATGAAGCAAGATGGATGCAGCTCCAGTTGAATTTTTTCAACTTGAGCGACACATTTGCCTTACATAGTAAAGCAAAAACCAGTCAGCTTCAAGCAGGACTCAATTCAGGCACTTGTCAAGTTTTCCCCACCTAGTATTTATAGTGGGAAAAATATCCATTGGGTATTTGACCAATGACATCCAATGGAAAAGTTAGATTCCCCAAAGAAGACATTGGTGGCTCTGCTTGCCCTAATGCCAAATCACAAAGAGAATGCTTGAGTATCTCAAACATGATGATGTCAGGTGATGTCACCTTCTGTAGCGTACAACAGGTGGTGACATCACTTGGCACCAAAGATCAGCCAATAGCAGATGGCAATTTCAGTAGCATGCTTTTCACCATTAGATGTCAGGCTTTACACAGATTTGGGTTTGGGGTTTAGTTACTCTTCAAAGGAGGAATTTGTAAATGTCTTCCTTTGGTCGCGGCTTTTTGGTAGTTGTGGCTTTGCCCCGGTCAGCATCTACAGGAAGGGTGGATGGAGGGAAGATGGCAAATTCAAGACAACTAGGAACTTATAGGAATATATAAACAAGATGAAGACGGTGCCATCATCAGAACCTGAACATGTGCTGATGACAGCACTGTCTCCAAAACGTTCCAGTTGTCCTGAGCGGCCCGTGGGCGCGTGATGAAGAGAAAGGATGGAGTGATAGATGGATGGAGCAATGGCATCGTGCTCGGCTACTATGGGGGGGGGGACTGGTTGCCGTGGCTACCTCGTCCTCCGGTGCGCTTATCCTGGGGACCTGCAGCGTGTTGGAGGAAGGGATGTCAATGATCGACGGCCTCTTCCTCTTGATGGAGCCGCGCGATTCGTCCGTGATGCTCTGAATCTGAGCCCGTCGTCCAATCACAACGCAAGCATTTAAGTCAGGGGAAGAGTTCAAAGGTCAACAACAGCGAAGTTGTTAGCTTTGTTATAAATGCTACACCCCTTGAGACAAAAAGTATGTTTCTTAAAGTGTTTTTAAATCATGTGTAGTATTACATCTGAATGTTTCAAAATGATGTATAGAGTTTGTTAGAGTGTGTTGTACTTCAGAATGTTTTACAGTGCTGTAGACATTTTGTTATAGTGTAGCTTTACATCATAATCTTTTACAGTGCTGTACACAGTTGGTTATAGTGTGTTGACATCATGTTGTACAATGCAGTAGACCAGGGGTTCTCAACGTGGGGTCCGGGGACCACCAGGGGTCCTTGAGGGGGTTCCAGGGGGTCCCCAGCAAATTGAAGAATTGTTAAACTTCACCATTATTTCATTTACAAGAGAATGTAGAAGAAAAGACAATTTTGATCATAGTTTCAGTTATCTCTCTACCTACAATACAGATAGTCATGGAATTCTGGACAAAATCATATCAATAAAAATATTCTCAGATTTGGGTCAGAGAGAAAAAATCTCATCAAATGGGGGTCTGTGGCTCTAATGCGTACTATACTAGGGGTCCTTGATATGAAAAAGGTTGAGAATCACTGCAGTAGACAGTTTGTTATAGTGTGTCCTACTTCACAATGCTTAATAGTGTTGTGGACACTTTGTTCAAATTTGACATTGTAATATTTCAAACTCAATCTTTGCCCTCATCTATTACAATGCTTTGTTTTAGTGTGAGTTTTACTGTACCTCTCTCTCCCTCTCAGTGCGGGACAGCTGCATCTGTCTGAGCATCTGAGACCTCTGTTCCATCACCAGGGTCTTCTCATAGGTGAAGGCTGAGATGTCACTCCCATGCTAGAGGCAGAGAGAGCATTTGCAACTTCAGAAATATAAGAATTTTTAGCCATGGACTGATTGACTTGGATTGACTGGATGGATGAATGGCTGCATGCAGAGAGTCTCACCATCTCCACCACCTCCACCTCTGCATCCAGACGCAGATGGTAGAGGAACATCTGGAGGTCTTTCTTCATCTGGATGGAGTTGTCATCCATCTGGGCCACTGTGAAGATGCGCATTTTACACTTCCTCCATACCTAAAGGAAGGGAGGGGAGAGAGAGAGAGACAGAAAAGAAGGGTGGAAGTTCAGTTCAGAGAATCAAATCTAAAGAATAGGTGAAAGGGGATCGAGAAGACCGAAGACACACACACACACACCTTGTGCTGCCTGAGTAAGAAGGGCAGCAGCATGAGCAGTCCACCGTCGTGTACGATCCACCACACATCAATGGTTCCCTCCTTCAGCCGCTCCTGGTTACTGGGGAAACGGTCGATGTTCTTAGCAACCAGCAGGGCCTGGTGCGCCGAAGTTGTCTCTCTCACCGTTTCTGAGAGAGAGAGAGAGAGAAAGAGACAGTGAGAGAGAGAGAGAGAGAGAGAGAGAGAGAGACAGACAGAGAGAGAGTCACTTTAAATGTTTGGCATTTAACGGTATGAACTTTTGTCTAGTAAACTTTAAACGTATTGAGGACGTATGTATAATGTTTTCCATCAGTAGGGGGTCCAGCGCCTGATACTAAATACATGATTTCATATAGCTTATGGTTTTGTAACTATATCTTAAGAATTTTCATTAAAGTGAGACATCCACCATTTTAAATATGGGACATCTAGCCTTGCAAAACTATTCAAATTAAAGTAAAACGCACTGTGGAATATTGTTAAACTTGAGTTATTATTAAATTGAATTATTGTCTAACTATAATAAATACTGCTTTAGAGATAGTGACGTTTAAAAGGGCATCATCAACTGCTTTTTAAAAAAAAAATATTTAGCAGTGAACATCAGGTAAGGTGGTTCTTTTTTCCAGAACAAATGAAAAACCTTTTGGAATTAAACCCTTAAAATATAAAAAAAGAGCAAGAAAGAAAAAAGAAAATACTTACTTTTCACTGCACTGCAAAAAACATATGTCTATTGAGTCTAAAATGATTGAGACAATTTCACTTGTTTCCAATGCAAATCAAGTGTCATTTTCTTGATACTAGTAGAGTGATTTGCCTCATTCTGCCTTGTTTCAAGATAATGAGACTTCATAATGACACACAAGTGAAACTGCACTGGAAACAGGTTAAATTATCTCACTATCACACTGGTAAAATTTTGTAACTGTTTTAAGAAAAATAAGAATTTAAGACTAAATGTGAGACTAAATGACTTGTTAAGAAGGACATTTTTTAGCAGCAGTGATTTTATTTTTATGTTGTGTTGTATACCTATGAAGTTCTTCCATGAGGAGGAGTCCTGGGCTTGCTTCCATCCCGCCGGCCAGGCCATCAGGACGGCGTTGTGTTTCATCCCTCCCAGTCCCGCCGACTGGATGAGCAGGGAGAAGCCGTCCCGCAGGTTGGAGGACACCACCACGTGGGAGAAGCCCTTGGTGCGCTCCGCAGACATGGCCGCCTTTAAGTTCTGGAGGAACCGAGGAGCGAGGAAGAAGTGTTGGAAGATTTTGAAAGGGTTTTATCAACCATAGAGGTCTGAGAATGAATTGCTGCATCATCATCATATCTTTGTTTGGGATGGATGGGATTTGATGGTCATTCTTTGCTCTATATTATATACTGTACTATGAGACTATATTCATGCTCTATTCACTACACAGTGGACTATTTCCTGTGTGAGATTAATGCAATCTTCTCTTGCCCCCTGTATACTGAATAATTTTGAACTGCTAATAAAGTGTTTGTGATGATGAATTATGCACATATTAAAGGTCATTCCATTTTTCAATATCATGTTTCTAAGGCCGACACGCTTGCTGTGTGTTATGTGGACATAAAAAATTCCCCACGGTTTCGACTGACACGAGGGCGAGTAGATAATGACCAAATTTTCATTTTTGGGGTGAACTATTCCTTTAAACCCTCTGTGTAAAAATAACATTGTTCATGTGAAATCCTAAATATCCTTGGCGACTGGATCTGAAACAGGATATGATGTCATGTCTGTCCTGTTCAGGTCACCACCTTCCTGCTGGTATGAATCAGCGGAAACTTCCACAGAAGCCCGTAAACATACACACACACACACACACACACACACACACACACACACATAGACGCAGACACAGTGAAGCACATCCAAGCATGTACAATGATGACTAGGCAGTTTCCAATAATAGGAAAACAGAAAGGGTCGGTGACTTTTTTATCTGCACAGTGACCTTTGTGTGCATGTTTGTGTGTGTCCTAATTACCATAGCCAACCATACTATACTGTATATGGCTGTAGTCAAAAGGTAGCATGACATATGAGAAACTGAACTATTTGTCCTTCTCTTTCTCCTGCCATCCATCTATCCCTCCCCCTTCCTCCCTCCGTCCCTGAGGTACTTTCTAATCTTGGTAATCTTGGTATCCTTCTATCCGCCCCTCCATGCTCCATCCTTCTATCCACCCCTCCATGCTCTTCCTACAGTTGAGATGTCTTCAGTGTCGGGACATTTTGGCTGTTCCGTGGATTGATCCTTGACCCTTCTGCTCATCAGAGGGTCTCTCTAACTTCTAGGCCACCCTGCAACCTCCCTCCCTTCATCTATCTATCACATTGTATCCGTACTAAGCTGTTCTGGGAGGCACGGTGGCACATGCTGCTTTCCAGAGGTACCGGAAAGTCGGAAATGGCGACTTCCGGCTAGGAAAACTGCAATGAGATGGCACTATAAGTCGGAAAACGTAGGATTTCTCGACCCTGAGTTTGCCAAGATGCAGTTATCCAATGTCACATGAACATGGCGGCAAACACTGCAAATGCTAGCATTACTTTTAACATGTTTATACTATCCAAAATGCACTTTAGCTTGATTTGCAGAATCACATCACCTTAAAATTGTCAAAACACATGGTGGTAAATGGTTAAACATAAATTTGAGACGCAAAATAGCACATACAGTTGCTAACATTCTATGCTAACTAGCTAGCTAACGTTCTCAAATATTGACAGGACATTATCTGCTGCATGGAGAACAGTGTTTCATGCTGGGCAAAGAAAATTTTGTGGGTGTTTCTTCCCAATTTATTTTTCCAAACTGGACCACTGGAACGCACATTGGTCACAATTCTGACCTACCGGCTGGAAATTTCCAAATTCTGAAATTTCCAAATTCTGACTTCTGACCTAGGTTTTCTGTGTGGAGTTTTCATGTCCTCCTCATTTTTACGCGGGTTTACCTCCAAAAAGATGCAGATCAGGTGGATTGGACACTCTAAATTCCCCATAGGTGTGAATATGACTGTGTTTGTCTATCTGTGTTAGCTCTGTGACTGACTGGCAACCTGTCCAGGGTGTTTGGCCTTCTTTCCACCCAGTGCATGCTGGGATAGGCTCCAGCTCGCCGTGACCCTGAATAGGATTAAGGAGGTAAGAGAAAATGAATGAGCTAACCTGTTCTCCGGTCTTGGCGTCGCTCCCCCTGGTCATGTAGGTTCCTTCCAGGACGGAGCAGACGATGGTCAGCCCCTTCCCCGCCTTGAGCTGCGTGGTGAAGGAGAGGAGGCGAGGGTGTTTCACGCCCATGTCCGAGTCCAGCTTACACAACACCAGCAGCTGAGGCCTGAGGGGAGAGGGAGAGAGAGAGAGAGAGAGAGAGAGAGAGAGAGAGATGGTCTGACATATTCAAAATGATCACAGCACTTTGCCTTCAAATCAAAATCCCCAAGAAATGATGAATGAATGAAGTGATCAGTGTAGGAAGGCATACGAATATATGAAATTGACACGAAGACACCAACACACATACACACACTCACCTCCAGTTCTTGGTGTGTGGTGGCGCCTCCTCCAGGCGGATGAGGGCATAGCGCGCTGCGTTGAGTGACAGACCTCGGATCCCGTCTCCCCACTCTTTCTCTGCCCTGCGATCAAAGGTCAAAGTTAGGAAAACTTCACTTGTTTTTTATTTTTAAAGATTATTAATTTTTTGGCCATTTTTGCCTTTATTTGCCTTTTACATATGTTTTCTTAAAGGATAAAACAAGTATTAAACTTCAAATTTGTACCCATTCCTAGTGGCTAACAACAACTTTCTCTCTACCGCCTGATAATTTAAGTCTCATCTACTGTTCTGGCAGAAACTGACAAATTAATTTTAAGAACTGATATTTCATTGACAGAAGTTATCTATCACTGACATGATGACCTAATTCAGCCTCAACTGCTAGTAACTCCACTTCTTTTGAAAACAATCTCAAGTTGCCATGTTGCACGCCGTCAGTGGTTAAAGTTTGGCTTTGATGGAAATACAACACAAACTGAAGTCTCTTGTTGGTGTGTTCGATGGATTCTAGATGAACTTTCAAACTGTATTGTGAATTGGGAAGCATGAGGTAACCACAACCTGATGCTGAAACTGTGACAAAAGAGTGAACAGTAGCTATTTGTGTATTCTAACATGTGATGCAGGATGACACTAGGAAAGCCCCTCCACGATTCACCCCCGAAACTAGCCCGATACGCTCCTTTAATTTGGAGCATCAAAGGAAAGATGGGAAAGAATGAGAGGGGATGACAAGCAAAAATGGTCATGGGGCAGAAATGGTTTCTTTCATTTTTGCAACACGAGATGCTGAGTACTGTGAAAAGGTAGCTTGCAAGATTTGGATGGGCTCAAACACTCTGGTCCAAAACGGACATAGGCTGCATTTACACAGTGAACAATCGGGGTTTTCACATCTTACTTTGAAGAAAACTAAAAAAAAAGGTATCTTGGTTGTGTAAAGAGTTATTTTTTCCCCCTGGTTAATGAGAGTTTGGACAACTAGGCTACTTTTGCCAGGTGGTATTCAATAATATGACAAAACGCCATGAATCCAAGTTAATTTAACTTAACATTTTACATCAGAACAAGTTTGATCAAAATATACTCTTTTGATTCAACAGTTAAAAGTTCAAAGTACACATACTCACCCTCTGTACTCAATGTACTTGTAGATACAGCCCGCTATCACCATGGCAACCAGGGCGTAGTACCAGGAGGAGATGAACATGAGTGAGAGACACAGGCTCATCCCTAGGAAGGACAAGGTCCTGCAAGACACACACACACACAAATACCTTTATTATTACAGGTTAAATGATAAAGACTGTGGGTATATGTGTGTATAGATCTGTGGGTCCAATGCCCTGCTACTGTAAGATGAAGCCCTATTATTTCTGACTGATACAGAGTAATATCTTTGTGTGTAATAGCATGCCAAGCTAAAGCTAAAAGTTAAGTTAAAGTTAATTACTTAGTTATACAGTAAATAGCTGTTCTCACCAGTGATAGAACTTGAAGCGAGGTCTCCAGTTGGGGGTACGTAGCAAAGTCTGAACAGCACAGGCCAGGTTGACAAACAGATAGCACATGAGGAAGAACCTGAACACACACACACACACACACAAACACATATTAAAATGATCAATACACAGGCTATGTGGATGAACAGAGCACTCAATTAGCACCGATTCTAAGGTTTCTATTCATCCCTATAGGGAAATTCTCTTTCTCTTGCCCCCCTCCACAGAGAGGTCAGAGGTCAGACTCAGCTACAGACTCCCATTGAATCTTGCTTTTCCTGACTTTCAGTTGGTCTAAGCACATCATGTGGCCCTGCCTTGCACTGGCTGGGAGAAGAAAAAGGTTGGGAGTGTCTGGGATAGAAGCTGGAGTTGATTTCCATATTTTCTAAAGATCATTTACATGGAGAGGATGGGCGCCACAGCATCCAGCGAAGCGATGAGGATCCCTATCTCACAGATCCCAGCTGTCATCAACAGCGCCCAGGTCGGCTCGCCATTAGCCTTCCCATGACCGAAGACCTGAGAGAGAGAGAGAGAGAGAGGGGGAGAGAGAGAGAGAGAGACAAAGATGGAATGAAGGAAGACGGGGGAAGGATGAGAACGAGTCTGAAAGTAGCTTTTCTGAATGAGGTTCAGTTTTCTGTTGTGGTTTTCTGATGCGTGCACATAAGACCACGAGATATGAAAAAAATTTAGATCCCTTTCATACATATAAGTAGTATGTATTTTTGCATGCACACAGACCTGTAAGAAGGACGATGCCGTCGCGTGCGATGGCCTGCAGCAGCCGGGGGGCGCCAGTGAGGCTCTGAAGCCCGCCCCACAACAGGAGAAGAATGAGCCAATCACAATCACCCAGGGTGACGGCCAGGCCAGCGTGCCAATGACCAGGTTCTTCTTTACGGAGTCGCCAAACCTAGAAAACACACACACATTCTAAATTTTCATTCTAAAGCACTATATATCCATTTTGGAAAAAAAACTGAAATTCATCAGTCAAGATTTCATTCTATCTGTAAAAACAGACCTATTTTGTCAAAGATCTTGAGATGGTGGACATCTCATTTTGGAATGAAACTCTTGAATAGCAGTACAGGACCCCTTGTTTTTAACATAGTGATTTATTGGTTCGACAACGCTTTTGACACTAAAACCAAATTTATTGCTGCAAAAGCCATGGACTTTATGCTAAAAGCAACTGAAATCTAGTTGCTGTAGCCTTTGAATCGTCTCAAGTATTTGGCCTCTATTTCTACCCTTATTTCAAATATGTTTGTGTATATTTTACTCTTTTTTTGTCAAAAGAACGAGATGCAGATGTTTCCATCTGCTTTGCTGTCTTCCAAGTAGGGTTTCCCACCTTGAGTGAGATTGCAATCAAATATGGCTGCCATGTGAATAAAGCAAATTGATTGGACATGTTTCGATTTGCATTTATGCATTTCGGGCTCGATTCTGACTGCATAAAGTCTGACTGCAAAACAGCGCCAATTTAGAAAAAGCATATGTTTCTATTTTCAAGAGAAAACTATCATCAGTATTGAAGCTGAGGACAATTGGATAAACTAAAAAAAAGTAAAATAGAGTAATCTCCATTTTCTTTATTATAACATAGGCTAGCTCCAACCTACCCATCTGTCTGTCCTGACAGTTTTTCTTACATCTTTACAATCTCAAGGACGTATTGTGTCTGTACTTTATCCATCCATCAACATAATGTGAAATACTTTGTTATTTTACATTTAACTCAGGTCAAATGAAGTGTCCCTAATAACTTGCAAGGCTCAATGTAATCCACGCTAAAAACAAACGTACAATATTCTCGCAATCACAGATATATCTACATATCTCTCTACTGCATGTGCACATGTACATTCAAAATTGCTTTTATCACGCAACAAGTCGATAAGAAATGCATTAGCATGGATGTGTAAACACAACCAATGTATTTACTGTTTAATATAGCCACAGCTTGGCTTGCAGTACAATGGCTTCTTTTATGCTGTTGGTCTATTTCAGCTCAGTCTAACAGTATGACCAAGGTATGATTTTTCTGGAGGGAGTGTGGGATTTCCCTTTTGCCCATTTGGATTTCCCTCTGATCATCAAATTATTTCCACAGGGGACACTGATCTCCCATGATAAAATCTGTGCCAACTGGCAAAACCCAGTGATGGAGTGGCAGTTTGAGTATTCGGATTGGCAACAAAGTGCCAAAGTGTCACCATTCACTCTTGCTAGCAGGCTACAGTGAATTTATAATTTAAAAAGCTTCACTTACTTGTCTCTCAGCACCACTCCTTCAATACAGGCTCCAAACAAGACCACACAGGAGATGTCTGACCATGAGGTTAAGATGGAAATATATACACAGTGTATTTACTTTAAAGTCATAGTCACACATTTTCATATAAATTCTGTTTTGCTATCTCTGATTGATATAAAACAATGGTGATTCAACCTATATCCACTTCAGAGATTACATTTGCTGTTCTAAACACCTGGTGTCTGGTAGCTCTTTCCTGAGAAAAATCCTCTGACACACAGGAGTGATGCGTTTTGCGTTAGCAGCACCAGTAACAGCGGTTTGCTTGGAATCAATCGAGGAAGAACTGGGTAGTTAGCATGAGCAGCGATAGCCACCATGGCTGAACAGACAGAGAAAAGAGAAACTCAAACTGCATCAACAGAAAATCCAAGGAAAGAGACGTAACAGTACTGTTTGATTGACAGGTGATCTCTGGGAAGAGCAGTGCAGAAACACCACAGCAATGAGCGCTGAGCAACAAAGATGGAGAAAAATAAGAATCTTGAATTGAATTACCACTTTAAATCATACCCATATATTAACAAAAACACATACACAAACATACACACATACAGTATACGACACATGCACAAGCATAGAGGATACAGATGAAGGAGGTGGTGACGATGGCCAATATAGTTCCTATAGGGATCGACCTCTGGCATCTCTCAGATCGCCTGATCTATTGGAACCAGCCATTATACCTAGAATAACACACACACACACACACACAACACACACATATACAAAGGTTAGCTAAGAGTCATACAAAAAAAACGAAACGATTCACTCATCATCAAGTTACAATTTAATCATATTTGTGCACATTTTTGCACATAAGAAAACTCTCAAATAGGATTAGTGTACTAATTCTGTGTCACTTTGACGCATTTGCAGCCTTTGGCAATGATGCTTTAGTGCATAAAAACATTATTTTTTATATTTTAGAATAGAATAGAATATTATAGAATTTACTGTGACAGAGGGAAAATATATTCCCACCAACAGAGTGAAGTAGGTGGCGATGTCGTGAAGACGTAGGGCCTATAGATATCTTTGGAGTTGTCCTCCACTCTGCAGACAGCTGGCTTTTCTTCTCTACCAACATACCCAGCTGACCGTAGTCGCCCACATGTTGTCTGACAGAGAGACAGATACATGGATCATTAGTCGGAGAGATCGCTCACCTGGCTGGAACTGTGCTGAGGTTCCCTGACAGGGTTTGAACAGAGGAGGGATAGACAAGCAGGCAGTAGGGTTGGGTGATTGGATGAATACATCTAGGATTGGGGAAGGATTGGTGTAAAGTCGATTTGATCCTTGGTCATTTAAAATGTAGCCTAGTGCAAGACACTCACAAAGGGGAAGCACACACAGGGACACAAATTATGCTCAAAGTAGATTTAAATGTATTTGGAGCCTAAACACAGCTGACATTTCCCAGAGTCTTCCTCAGCATTTGCTGGTTTTGTCCCATTTGACTGTCTTGTGCTACTGCTTCCTATTGGGAATACACCACAACCTCATACTTGTTCATCAGTAGTTTTTTTCTTGACTATGAGGACTTATACTATAATTTAAAATGTAGAAATGTGCCTTCCTCACGCATTTAAATAGTATGTTTCAGCCTCAAGTTACCACGCCTTTCATTATGTGTGGTACAGTGTTGGAACCATTATACTTTTGTGTAGGGCATGCAGGGAAGGCACTAGGAACAGCTAATGAGTACTGTGAAAAAATGCAAGACGAAGACAAACAAGAAAAAACGAATGATGATTCTGTGAGAAAAGGTGCTGCACTGAAAATGGATCCCCCAAGAAGCTGGCTGTTTACAATCCCATGAACAAACTAATGGAGTGCGTGGTCTGCAGAGAACATGCTACGGGAAATAACGGATTCCTCCACACCTTTGATGACTCCACTCAGCAGCCAGGTATGCCCTGTATCTCCGTCACGTTGTTTTTAAGGAAGTACTCATCGCAGGTGGCGTTGAGGTGTTCACTGTTGCAGAAGAGCCTCCAGAGCTTTGTGGTGTGAGTCAGGTTTTCCACAACCTCTGTCTTCAGCACTTGTCGAAGTCGTCGTTCTTAAGAGAACGGTTCCCCAACAGACAGATTCTGTAGAGGAGAGAACATGGTGTAGTAAGACATGAGACAGGTGCTATCTGCTGTTCAGATGTAGAGTTAGGGTTATCTGGGGAATGGTTGGACGACAGATAGTGCTGAACATGAAAGACAAAGAGGGACGTCTGAATCCAGGGGGAATTTTCATTTTATGTTTTGATGCAGTGGTTGATAAAACATCCTTCTCTTATTTGGATTCAGTGGGAGAACTTTACAGATAGTATCCTAGCATTTTCCCCATTAATGGTTCTGTGATTGCAGGACAACAATGGCAACTGTTAAGGGTGCTATGTGTGGCATTTTCAAACATCAATATATCACTGTCAAATCAATTATGATATTATGGTATAATCACCGTAAACAAATGAGACCACGGGCGAGGCGATTGGTAGCCTCTATCTCATGCCACTGTCTTTCTTGTTAATGCTATTGTTTCTCAAAATTAACATATTTCCCATAAACCGAGTTGCTTCCTGTCAGTAAGAGGATCTTGCTTTTGCATTCGTGGGAAAACATATTAATGCTTTATGAGAGGGAGGGTTGTTTAGTCGCTTGTGACTCACGGGAAGTTTGGTGGCTCGATGACCGTCCTGATGACTCCAGCATAAATGGCCATGATTGACAGAACCACACAGGACAGAAACACCAGGGCTAGTTTGTTCACATACCTGCAGACAGGAGGGTAAGAAGTGTTTGAGTATGTGTATGTGCGTATGTGTGTGTGTGTGTGTGTGTGTATGTACATGTGTGTACTCACTTCACCCCTACGAACACCACCAGTGCCATCAGTGCCAGGCAGCAGCTGCCATAGACGCGCATGTTGTTGAGCAGTGCTGCACTTTCGTCTTCCTTATTATCCGCTACAAATATTGCTGCTGTTGGAACAATATATGTCTGAGAGAAGAGATACAGTAGAGACAGAGAGAGAAAGGCGGAGAAAGGGAGACAAACAGAAAGACAAATAAGCAACAACGCCCTCCACAACATTGCTATGGTGAGATACCGTGCATTGACAAGGTCCAAGGTGCACTTGCCATGCAGCAGATCGCGGGATGACATGAAAACTTCAATGGACAAACTCTTGTCTACCAGTCGCTCAGTGTTGTTAACATACCAGCAGAATCTCGATGGTGCCCAGTATGTACATGGATCCAGCGAAGGTGGTTCCAAGGTAGAAGCAGAGACCCACTGCTCCTCCAAACTCCGGACCCAAAGACCTGGAGATCATGTAGTAGGAGCCACCGGCTTGGGAGAAATTGAATCCCAGTTAGAAAAATACACAATGGATTCCTTTTTATTTTTCTTGGTTATTTTCTTTCACCACATTTCACGTCATATTGCTGAGGAGGGAATGTTTAGGAGAGAGATGTAAAGGTGGAAGAGACAATAGAGGATGGGCTTGTGCAGTTCTTACTTCAAAAACTGAAAATGATTACATGGTCTTTGTTCTTCTAGTTTTGAATACTAAACAACATAAATAGTATGACCCGCACTCAAAACGTACGATGCACGTTCCGTTTCACATTTTTTAAAGGGGCAATAAAGATGATTTTGAATGCCCCATACCACAAAATGACCATAATATATCTGCAGAAGGTTAATAGGGTTGTTGATCAAGACCAATGACTCAATTTTCTTTCAAAACAAGTACATGTCAGTGGTGCATGAAACTACTGCATTGCATGCAATCGATGAACTATATGTTTTATATAGTTCATCAGCTATATGTTTTCATAATTTCATAATGTACCTGGAACAACTCCGTTGGTTGCTATAGCGCTCATTGATATGGCTGTCAGCAAGGTCTGCATGGGGGCGAAAGAGAGAAGAACTTTAATTATGGGTGGCAGAAGAGAAAGAGCTGTGTTGTATTATTTGTGCAAATAACTATAAGACAACATAATTTCATACTGCCAGCAAGTAATCTCAAATAAGTAATGTATTGCTCATTAATCATTTAAAAAGTAGTACTTTACTTATTACTCCCTGGGAGCAGTAATTCGTTACGCTACTTGTTTATTACCTTTGCGTTACCCCCCCAAAATTGGTGATTGAATCCTCTCTTAATTTATAAAATTGGGATAAGTCAATTCCCCCACTTGTTCAATAATTGGTTCATCTTTGGTGCCAGTTGATGTCACCACCTGTTGTATTTAGAAGGTGACATCACCTGGCATCAAAGATCAGCCAATAGCAGATGGCCATTTCAGTAGCATGCTTTTTACCACTAGATGTCAGGCTTTACACAGATTTGGGTTTAGTGTTTTGTTACTCTTAAACTCTGAAAGCGTTAAAATAAACAAGTGCAGTGTTTATATATAAATCAACACCTATTAACACTAATGTTAATTAACACTCTTATTAACACGGTGTTAACTCTGTGTTTAGCTTGATAAAGTATTTGTCGAAGTTGCCAGCTTTAAGTAAGAGACTAATTTTCTGACAATTTTGCAGTCTTTGGAGCTCAGGCATGGGGATACTGCAGTAGGTTGTTGTTGTTGTTGTTGTTGTTGTTGTTGTTGTTGTTGTTGCTGTATGTTACTCACACAGGCGCAGCACATGAAGACGATGGCGAAGGAGCCCAGGATTCCTGCTGTGCCAACAATCCAGGTGAGACGCAGGAAGAGGATCACACCCAGGATGTTCTGCATGCACGGCAGGTAAACCCCGATAAACGTTCCCATCTGGGGGCCCTGGGAACACACACACACACACACACACACACACAGGTGAGAATCGACTGGGGAGACAGATGAGAGAAAAGGCTAGGAGGGGAGACTTCCAGTGAAACACAAACACCCCATTAATCAAATTACTCCGTACATAATCCTATTTACCAAGTGACCTGTGGGGAGAAGCGTGCTGATGCATACCAAGCCTGCACTATGACATACAGGCTTTTAAAATCAGATTTGACCCTAAATCCTCCATCTTTGGGTTAAAGCCACTGTGGGAAAGGAGATTTTATTGTTGTTCTGACACCAGAGGAGTTGTTTGGCAAATTCAAATTTTGCTCTGACAACCAGTCATTTGAGATACACACATAAATGCACCCACGCACACACACACACACACACTTCTACTTCCCATCCCAACAACGAAAAGTGTACATACCATTCATGAACAGTCCTTCTTGTGTTTCTTGTGTTCCCTTGACTGCACTCTATGAAGTGCAGTGTGCTGTACATCCCACCCCCTCTCTCTCTCTCTTCCTCTCTCTCTCTCTTTCTGCCAGATCAGTCTCTTTCTTGTTAGTCACTCACTTCAGATTTAAAACACGCCTTCAGTACACTCTCAGAAAAAAAGGCGCAATTTCAGGACTTTTTTTTCTGACAGTGTGTTGGGCCTGGATAACACCACAGCTACCATATAGTGGGGGTTTTAGTGGCAGCATCAATACTTTTGCACTGGCACTTTACAGCATATAAAATATATTTTTACAGGTAACATAGACAAAGAAGTGATTGCAAAGCAGCTTAATATTTTAATTTGTCATGTTGTTGTATATCAGGTAAATTCCAGGTGCTTAGGAACCGGCACTAGCTACCCTCATTTGAGTGACATACTGTATCTGGAAACTAATAAAACTTAAAAGGTCAAAGGTTAAGGGCTTTCCTGTTGGAGAATATTGTTCAGCTCCATTTCAGGTTTCTAGACCATCAACTTCCAGCTACAGTTAAATGGGAGGTCTAGGCTACAGTCTTAGACCTTCCTGGTCCTTTTCTCCAGAGGATACAGAAGTCTGTTGTTTTTGTCTGGGATGGACACCATTGGCTCCCTCCAGGAGCCCTCCTGTTGCCAGTAGGGTGGCAGCACTGTGACACCAGGCAGCTCAGTGCCTTCTCTATCCCAAGGATAGAGTTACAGTCTATGGGATAGAGTGACTTGGTTAGCCTTTGCCCTAGGTGCTATGATGCACGGGGTGGCTTTGTATGGACAAGCACCTTTTTCTGTTGAAGGAGACTGCTCTACATTGTTTTCATTCCATTCCCATAAATTAGGTCATTTGTTGGACTCGGGACAAGGTAAATGCAGGAGACCTGATTTTAGCTCAAAGTAGGATGAGGTCAGTGAGACTACTTGGTGAACTGTTGGAAAACGTCCGCAGGTCTCTACCAGAGACCCTGAAGACTGCTGCACACAGCTACATGGTTGGAGAGATGGTAGAGGAGACTTGCACTGACCTTCCAGTCTCTCCAAAACCTCTAGATGGTAGGAGAGCAGGACAACTGCTCTCTTTTCAAGGACTCCAGCCACTCAGTGTAGCCAATGCTGGGAAGAAGCCACTTTATAACCTCTATGTCAGGTAAGTCAATGTTACACAGCTAGCAGAAAGGCCTGATACTAAGGGGTGGACTCACTTCCAGGCTATTACCATGACAGAGAGAAAAAAATTAGCAGCACCTGGGGGAGAGTAAGTAGCCTCTTACACTGTCCTGGTGAGTGATATTAACTTAAGCTAATGGCATGTTTTTAGCTGCTAAAATTTAGCAACATCAAGACTGCTAGCAACTGTTTTGATCAAGGCGCGAGCTCTAGCTAACATAGTAACTTAGTTGACCTATTTCCTTCAATGACAGGACTACTACAGCAAAAAGTGGAAAGTTGTTGTCAAACTTTGTGTACATAGCATCAAGAATGATGTAATGCTCCATTTGAGCTCTTGCCTTCTTGGATATTAGCGACCGCTGCATCACAAATAACAGAGAGGGCTGTTTCTTTGCATTTGAGCTTTGCATTTATGCAGGAGAAAAAAAGTATCCTATCTGATCACGGCCCTATTGTGCACTTTACTAAGCAATATGTTTTTTTTTTTTTGTTTAATCACTATTTTTATGCTTTCAGTCTCAGGGGAACTTGGTCCAATTTCCTCCTTGGCCCAGTAAAGCTGGCTATGTACACCACACACAAGGCCAAGCAAGGAGAAGATGTTGAAAATGTGTGATGTGGGAATGAGGCTGTATGTTTTCATTTGTGAAATGATGGTATTTTTGTTTTAGCCGATACCCTAACCCCCACTCACCCATCGCTCTTTTTCAAATAAAGAATCTCTGTTGTCACATGAACCTCAAGTGATTCCATAAAGATGTTTTAAATGTCAGAATGTGGATTTTCTCGCTTTCTGCCGCGACTTATCTCTGACTTATCTCTGTTTTATCTCTGTTTTATGTGCCACATACACTGCTTCCTCCTCTCTTCCTCAGAACTAATAACTTCAGTGATAAAATGGCTCTTACATTCTCAATATGAATATTGAGAAATAGCTGACCCATGTATCAACTAACCAATGTGTCATTACTTCCTGGTACTGATTATGCACAAAATACAGGCATTTATCCTTAGATGTATATAGTCTTCATTCAGGCTTGGAGTCAGGACAAGCAATCTCTCTCTCTCTCTCTCTCTCTCTCTCTCTCTCTCTCTCTCTCTCTCTGTGTTATGTTCTCAACTACAATAATGATTTACAATAGTGGTTCAAGTCTGGGTCATCAGGGGGTGAGCGATGACACATTCTCAATCTCCTCAGTCCAAATCCTAACCAAAGATTCCCCTGTAAAATATTCTCTTACCATATGTAGTCAGTGTCCTAAGTGCCACTTAATGCTATACACAAGAAATCCTGAAAAAAAATACTGAAAAGCTAAGCTCAAAGAAAACGCCAAGGCGTCAAATGCAGCAGATCAAAAATCTTTTAAGATGAAGAAACGTTTAAAAAGTGACAGATCGCTCGCCCGCAATCCTATCCATTCTTGAGATATCTGTTTTATTAGTTGCCTTAGCTACTATGATATCATCCCAAAGATCAAAGTCCACACTGTATTTGAAGGAAGACAGACATGTGGGACTACTATCAGAGAAAGTATGACTCAGCAAAAACTCTTTTTGCTACTTCTTAACCCTTTAAAGATAAACTAGACCAGTGAGTGCAAGCAAAGCTGCTAGAGCGGATTTTCTCTAAATCACGACATCATTACCAAATTATTTGTGTTGGCTACAATCTAGTAGAGCCTCTGGGAGGTACTTTCAATCAGCTTATTTTATTATTTCCCCTCCCTGCTGCTTTTGATGCCTATCTTACAGGTTACTGTCTACTGGAAGGGGTATTGTATGAATCAACCTCGAAGACGCTTCATTTTTGTCAGTGTAAGGATGTACCATCACGACTCATTTTGCAGTGAAATAAAGAAAATCCTGCATATAGCATATTCAACCATTAGTGGTTAAATTCGGCAGCAATACTGACACCCGTTTCAGTTTATTGGCAACTTCAACCTACACCCAAAAAGAAAAAAGTCATGCACTGCCAATTCAAAGTCATTTATTCTAATACCATTTTAAAAATAGGTGAAAATTTGAGATTTTTCCAATGGTGTTTCACTCATTTAAAACATTTTTATGGAAAAAATGAATTCATTGTATAGTGTTAATATCTTTAAACAGAGCGGAAGTTTAGCACAGACAAGACGAAGATTTTAGCACGCGATGTTAGCACAGAGATGTAAACCAAGACAATGAACCGGGGTAGAGGAAAGGAGAATGTAGGAGCCGCACAGATGATGTTTGCCACTACAGAGAAGCTTCAACACAACACAAGCAATATTATATGATATTTTAGACCAGATTGCAGATGGTCACGTTCGGCTAGCAAGCCTATGCACAATGCAGAATCCAAAGCTAACGCGGGGCTTCACTTTCTACACAAATGTGCCCTTTTTGTCTGGAAGAACCTGGTGAAATGTGTCGCCGCAGCAAGTATACTGCCCACTTAAAGATCAAGGCATCTATGTACTGACATTGACAAAAGATGTAGGCTCAAAAATGGTATCTGTATGGAAACAGCTACTGTCAAAATTGGCGTCCGTACCATGACGGTGACCTTCCTGACCCCGTCCTCGTTCTCGGCTTCCTCGTGCTCTCTGACACCCTGGGACAGGTTGGTGTAGTTGGCCAGCTTATTGAGAAGAGATGACACCATGGGGTTACTGTCCATCTCCTCCTACAGAGCGAGGGAGAGAAAGATGGGGAATGAATGAAGGAACACTAAAAGTTCACTAAGCTCATCACTACTCATTCACTGTCCCCACCCACACTCTAACCTCTGGCCTACCACCGGCCAAGGATTTCGAGATTTTCAGAAATGTTACAGCGCACAGTGCAATGATATCATCTTTTTATACTGCAGATCATGGTCTATTACATGATAAAACAAAATGTACAGCTTTTCACTAAATGTATCATCAAATGTTTTAACAATCACTATAAAAAGAATGTTAAGTATGTTTTGAAAAAAAATATTCCAATTCCAATTCCAATCCAATCCAATCCAAATGTATTTGTAAAGCACATTTAAAAACAACAACAGTTGACCAAAGTGCTGTACAGTCAAAATAGCAAAAACCAAAAACACCACAATATCAACAAAGACCAGTTTAACAGACAAAAGGACAATAAAATAATAAAAGCAATAAGACCATAAGAAAAAGAAAGGCAACTCTCATACTGAGTTAAAAGTAGATGTAGTAAATAAAGAAGTAGTAAATAAAAATGTGTTTTGAGACGGGATTTAAAAACAAAAAAAAATATTGTAAAGGAAAGGAAAAAAGTATAATGTTTAAAAAGTCTTACCTCAAACAGGGCCATGTTCTTGCCATCATAGAAGTGTCCTTTGTCATTCTCTGCGTTGATGAATGGACTGGACTCTCTGCGAGTTTCATCTCCTAGTAGGATAGATGGACGAATACACATTGGTTAAGTACAGCAGCAATAAACAGAACAAGTGGCAGTAACAGTACTAGTAGTACTGTAGTTGTTGTGTAGTAGCAGTAGTAGTGGACGGGTAAGTCAGACAGAGGATGATGGAGGTATCCTAAATAGGAAAAACACACTAGAAGGATACACACTCATCCCCCACAGTTAGATTTCCATCTGTGTATTTTTCAAGTACCATCTCATTTGTACTTTTGTTTGCCACGTGAATTCATATTTTATACTGTCACCCGACTGAAAAATGGCACTTGTGCACCCTGGGAAAGACACTGTAGCAGGTTGGGACGTGCCTCCAGCTCCTTCTCCTTTTGATTTATTTTTTGCCCCAGCCTTGGCCTATTAGGTTCGGAGTGTCATCACACTAGATCGCACTGTTCTTGGCTCATCTTTATTGCCATGAGGAAACCAAGGCCTCAAAGAGACTCAGAGATCAATGAAGAGCAATAAGTAGGAATACTGTGCTGCGGATGCACATGACATGGTGGAGAGATTGAATTTTGTAATGGGGGTGCTGAGCTGAAAAGGCTGTGAAGAATGAAGAACTTGAGAGTCAGAGTCAGGGGTTTTGTGCGCACACTGGGAAAACCAGTGTTGAAGCTGCAAGCCAGATGCTCTGCCTCTAAAACAAAACTGAAGGGAATTCGATGTCTAGATTTCTGGTCAATCCACAAGCCCAATCTGCAAGGGTTAGGGTCACAGGTAGATCTGTAATTGGCTTTTAAGGGGGAAATTTTGATAATTGCAGGAATCCTTTGTTTCATTGTGTATCTCTCCTTGTAAACTGTTGATTTAACTGTACTGGGGATGCAAAATGGCACAAGTGAATGCATCAGATTGAGACAGAGGGTTAGTTCTCTCTTCCATATACCAAAGGCAAACTGATATTTGTGGGTAACTATTTTGGCTATTATTGCTAACTTTTCTCTATGGCTGTTAGCATTACAGAGTTAGCAATCATAGACGTAGTTAAAAGTCAGCATGGGAGATTTGGTTCACCAACAATCTAAAAATATGTGGTTTACATGGCTGTGCTTTTATATCTGTGTCTTTGGGTACAAGAATCCCAAGAAGTGAGTGACAGAGAGGAAAACAGGACAGAGAGCAAATGCGGTAACAGAACACCAGAGTGCCAAACACACTGGTTTCCTAGAAATGAGAACAGGGGAGTAACAACTTTCTCTATTGATGTCGTCGACCAAATGTCATCCATATTATCCCAAAGTCCCAAAAATGTATTGCTTTCTATGAGCAGAGATGCACCATCTTTACTAATAGACAGAGGATGAACTGGGTAGTTCGCATGAGCAGTGATAGCCACCAGGGCTGAACAGACAGAGAAAAGAGAAACTCAAACTGCATCAAGAGAAAATCCAAGGAAAAAGACGTCACAGTACTGGACAGAGTTTGACTGACAGGTGATCTCTGGGAAGAGCAGTGCAGAAACACCACAGCGATGAGCGCTAAGCAACAAAGACATTGCCAAAATGAAAAAAGAGTAAGGATATCAGCCAAATGCCTAAAATGTAAAAATGTACCACAGATATAAATGTACATCCCGATCCTGAAGGTGAAATATACAAGGACTTTAATTAATTGAACTTAATTCATTTTGCAACAAAGGGTACTGATTGACTAATTGTCCTGGATAAAATACATTTCTGAGCCCAGGACATACAACTTATTACTTGAGTACATTTTTTACAGTGTTTTGGCCCATTAACACTGTAAAAATGCTGTTATATTAACTGACTACAGCACACAGCCACAAGATGGTAAACTCATTCTAGACATGCACAGAGTGGCTGGATTGATAGTTTGGGAAAATCAACAGAATCCATTTATGAGCAATGGTCACTTGCTCTGTGGCAGCATAACATTGGACTTCAGAGTCAATCGATGTTTTGTCAACAACATTGATTATCAGCACATGAGGTAAAAATAAATGTGTAGGGGAAAAATAAATAGTTAAATAGAAGTACTTAATTATTTAATTAGTATCTCCCTTGCAAAAATAAGAGAGTAACAATAAAATAAGTAAGATACATAGAATTGACATGCAAGTTGAGCTGACACAGAGAGAGCAGCATAATGTACATGGTGTCACCTTTAGAAACAAAGGGGACAACTCTCTCTCTCTCTCTCTCTCTCTCTCTCTCTCTCTCTGAAGCACACACACCTCTCAGATTACGAGGCGTACTCAGTTTCTGAATCCTGTGTCAGCTACAGCACGGTGTTTCTGCTCAGCCTTGGCTAAAATACATTCAAACATGATCTCACATATTTGAATTACTTGAGGTGCGCTTGATTCACCCGGCCAAACACTTGAACAGACTCAAAAGCGGTCACATCACCAGCGGGAGAAAATAAATCAAACGCTACTCGTGTTTTCCAAGTGTGTATGTTGAGTGTTCTGCTATGCTGTGCCATGTTGTCTACTGTCATTACATTGTGCTACACTACGTACTCTATATATTACATTACACTCAGACCACATTACACGTTTAAACTCAGAATCCAAAATCCAATAGAGTAAGTTCGAAAGCATTTTAATATGTGTAATGAAAAACATTTCAGCAGCAAATTAGACAGTTCTGCATGCATCACATTTCGTTCATTACACACAAGCTTCAGTGAGGAAACACTATCATAATAAGTTTAAACCATTTATTGCATAATTATATTTAATGTTAAAGGCTCTAGGCTCCAAACTGCCAAAAAATGTTGTACTTGTGTTATAAAATGTGTGAGTTTGTAGCATGACTTGCAAACTTGTAACACAAATTTGCAAATGTGTACTTCAATGCATAAAGCTGAGGAGCAAAATTTGTGTGTGTGTGTGTGTGTGTGTGTATGCGCACCCTATGTTGTAAGGTTGCAACACAAATGCAAACTTGTGATAGATTTTTTAGTTTTTGCAAGTGAAAATATTTGTATTTGTAAGCATGCATTTAGATATGACAAATTATTTTTTGTGAATCACTGGAAATATTTGCAGCCATTCTGGTAGTGTCCTCTTGCAGAAGAAGGACTTGAAAGCTTTGTGTTTGTAAAGTTTGTAAAGTCATGTTACAACCTCATGCATCTTATAATACAAGTACAACTTTTGTTATTCAACAAGTACAACAGTTTGTTATTCTTACTCTCATACCGTAGAGCTCCCTGCGGTACACACACACACACACACACACACACACACACACACACACACACACACACACACACACACACGCTAATCCAGATTATTCATTCTGATTTATGTCTGCTTCATTGATAGAACAAAGCATGCAGGACATGACCTATACATAACATAACATAACATAACATAACATAACATAACATAACATAACATAACATAACATAACATAACATGACATAACATAACATAACATAACATAATATAGCAGAACAGAACAGAACAGAACAGAACAGAACAGAACAGAACAGAACAGAATGAATAGAATAGAATAGAATAGAATAGAATAGAATAGAATAGAATAGAGAAAGTCATGAAAACCTCAGACAAACCAAGTGAAGCTGCTCTAGTTCCCAACAGAGAGGCAACAGTAACACCTATAATACCCGCTACATCCCTCAGCCCCCAAAAAATAGATAATGATGCTAGGCTGTTGGCTTTGTTATCAATACAGTAATGTTATTGCTGATGACAAATTCACATGCTAACCAACAAGCAAGACTGTCCCTTTTTACAACTTTGTGCTTTCATTTAGTCCGGGTTGGGAGTTCTTTGGCTTGGATTCTTCAAAAACAAGCTAATTGGCGGTTAATTGGAAAGTTTTGCAAAGGAAGCAGCAGGAAGGAGAAATATCCTGAAATATCCCATCCGTGTCACATCAGTGCTTATTTCACAAGTCATTTGGTAGCTGATATATTCAGAGGTGGCAAATAACTCAATAATGTGAGATATGTGAAGATGTAAAGCCACCAGGAGGCAGGATGTGGTGTGACAGCAACAATAACAGAGTAATTATGCAGAAGCTAACATGCTATTAATAGCTGGCTAAGCTCTGTGGAGCACTGTAAGCTGACTAGCAGCACAAAGGGCTGAAGGTCACACACACAAACACACACACACACACACACACACACACACACACACACACACACACACACACAATCTCATAACAATGGACACATGCATGCAAACTGGCACACACATACACATGCACATATGAACATAGAGAGATGCCTCAATGTGTTTCTGGAATGCAAAGCATGCAATCAGCATGAACATATTATTGTAAGAAGGGGGGTGCACACACACTTGCACACACACACACCACACACACAAATAGTCAAACTCACCAGAGCGTCGTCGGGACCCCTCCATGGTACTTTTTAAAATGCTAAGGTGTTGAGGTCCTGGGACGTTTGTCCAGTATCAAGAGCTGAACACACACACTCGCGCAGAGCTGGGACACTGAGACACACACGCGGCACGCTCACACACACCTTCACCTGCCCTGACTGACTTGGCAGAGTGGTGGCATCAACCTGCAAATCTCTGTCGGCTGGACAGTCTGCCTGTCTGCCTGCCTGTCTCCTCCTGTCTGACTCTCTCTCTACCTCTACCTCTACCTCTCTCTCTCTCCCTCGTCTCTCTCTCTCTTCATTTTATTCCAATAAGCCCTGGGTTGTCGTTAAGCAGCGCTCGACATTCTGCATATCAGGTAGAGTGATATTTAGCAGTATGCAGGAATACAATGCACACCAGCTCAGCCTTTCAGCCTCAGTCCCATATAACAATGTCACAGCACTGCTGAGCTGTCTGCCGGACTCTGGTGTCAGAATAACACACATTTGGATTACTATACCTGTGAGGACCTACATTCATTCCCTAACACCTAACCCTAACCTTGGCCTTGACCACTGCATGTCTAATCTTAACTCTTACCCTATAATATCATATTTTAGTCTTAACCCTAACCTTAAAACCTTAAACCTTAAAGAAGTGAGGACTGGCCAAAATATCCTCACTTTGGAGGATTTTCTTCATCTTTCTATCCTTGTGAGGACACACACACACACACACACACACACACACACACACACACACACACAGACAGACAGACAGACACACACACACACACACACACACACACAGATATACACAGCCGAATAACCGATCCCTAACCCAGTTTGCTCTATAAGTTTCAGAAAACCAATGATGACAATAAAACACTTGGAGTCAGGGACAAACAGTAGGACAAGTGTCATTGTGGGAAATATGAAATCTAGAAAGTTTTAAAACACACACACAAAAAGACACACACAACTCATATCACAAGCATGGCACAGAAAGACTCACAGTCATTCATAAGGTGTTCATAAGGTGTCTGTTTTAGTCAGTTTGACTATACAGAGTGATCTTCTTTTGTTCATTCATTCATTCATTCATTCATTTATTCACAATAGACTTTAAAGTATTCTGAGTACACATACACAGTTATACTGTATATAGTCACATATACAGTTTTTTTCCTATTCTTTCTTAAGTTCTGAAGCACTTACACAACTTAAGTTAGGGTAATATGGCTATGTGAGGTATAAGCCTCTGTTGCTGCAACATTGGCATGCAGTCTTCTATGCAATAATAATGTCAACCAGCAGATGTCCATATTTCTTTATGGATAGACAGCAGGGTGTCCTGGAGGCTTGGTTCATTATTCAAGACACAATATGTGAAATAAGATATCTTAGCCAAAATATTAGTAAAGAAATATTGATTAGACATAGTAACATAAGTCAATACTGAATACTGAGTTGAATATGATTTAAAAGTATGTTGAGATAATCAATGTTCCCTCCTAATCTCTCCTAATTGAGATGCTGTAGATTCACACTATTTGCCCAAATGTAATTCTGGTCTCTGATGTGGCCATTCACAGGAAGAGATGAATGGAAACTTAAGAGTGAAATCCAAATTGCCTCCAGTAGCAAGTGAGCACTCTGTCCAGAGAAAGCTGGGAGGAAGCTAATACTTCCTTGATGGTTTTAAAAGAAGCCTATGGCGTAAGTTAAGGGAGCATTTTGAGGTGAGTCAAAGCTCAGATATTTTAGAGAAATACTGAAGAAACTCTGACTGTGTCAAACCGGCTTGGTGAGCCATTGGACAGGTGACAACCCGACCAAACAACACCAAACAATGCTGGAGAGGTTGGATTGTACCAACACAGAGGAATCATTTCTAAGCATGATAGCAACTCCTCCAGACAGTGTAGCCCATCCCACCCAGTCAAACGTAAGGGAAACACTGCTTCCTACATATGATGATAAACATCCTTTTCCATAGCGCAGATTTTAGCAACGACATTTGCTGGAAGTGTCAGGAAGTGTTCAATCATAAATGGCAAGGGGAGGGGACAGTATCCAGGGATCCAGGGGTGAAAAAATATGCCTTTGGGAGTTTGTTCCATTGGTCACCATACCCAATATCTGATGTGAGGATTGGTATCAAAATCATCTCTGTGAGTCCAGTACTCTGTCTGGTGCACATGTTAATACAGTATGTTATTGTATAGCAAATAGCATTATCCAAAGTATGAAGATAGGCCTTTTGGTATTCCAAAGTTGGTTTTGGTTTTTATTCTATATCCTGTAGATTCATAACTTAAGAAAACAAAATCTCAACCTTCATCATTAGTGAAGTCCATTACGAATCAACAGCACAAAAACTTAAGCTATCTGGCTCACTTTGCTCACTTCCTATGTAAACAAAACAAGT
This sequence comes from Centroberyx affinis, assembly GCF_046629955.1. Classification (NCBI taxonomy): domain Eukaryota; kingdom Metazoa; phylum Chordata; class Actinopteri; order Beryciformes; family Berycidae; genus Centroberyx; species Centroberyx affinis. The sequence goes on from NW_027283874.1 coordinate 40,311, forward strand.
TACACCTGAAATCTTGCGGTAAGAGAGATCTTGCGTCATTAAAACTAACTAACCATCCTTAGAGCTGCTACATTTTCTCACATTTAGGATAATGCTAATTGCCAACATTTACATACTGTATGCTAAAGCATTAGCATGCGCACCAGACTATCTACACAGAGATAATGTTGGTGCCAATCCTGTCATCACATATTAGTTAAGGTGACCAACGGTCCAAATTCCCAAAAAGTCTGTGTATCCTTTAAGGTGCTATCTAGGTCCATCCTGAGTTAATTCCCTCCCAGTCTCCACCACAGGAATGACCTACTGGCTGTCACCTTATAATCAAAAGCAGGCTTGTTTAAATTCTGTGTTCTACATGGTGGACAACAATGCTCCAAACACAGAATGCCACCAGTTAAACACTGAACTTTGACACCAAGTGGACCACAGTTTGCTCTCTGATCTTGAAAGGAGTAGTTTTGCAGGTTGCCCAGGTTGACCATTTAATATTAATGTCACTCGTCCGGTATATATACTGATATCTAAATATATATATGGGGGCAAATCAGAAAAATGTCGGCCTTGGGACTCCCATCGTTACCAATTAACAAAAAGTTTTAACATTAAACATATAGTTTGAGAGGAAGAGGTGACCTCAGGTATGCCAGTGCTATGAATTTTGGACCCCTTTACCAGATATGACACTTGTCGTATATTGACCAAAGAGGACCAGACAGAAAGCCCAGTTAATCCAGGGTTACCAGCACCTCTAGTCATCCAGTTTGGGACTGTTAACACTTAGCTGTGGAACGTGCTAAACCTGAAGACACATAAGAGTCATAAGTGTCTTAAAGGAATACGTCAACTTACCGGTTCAGTGATGAGAACAGACACCAAATGTCACCCATGTGTCCCCAGGAGATCATTGACTCCGGTGCTCCATGCTAACACTTTAGCATACACTATGTTGAATGATAGTAACACTGCCTGACAACTTGATTCAACTACATAGAGAGAGTTTGATGTCCCAAGTCCGTCGCCTTGGGCCACTGAACCAAAGCTATGGATAACAATGCAGAAAACAGAGAAGTAAGGAGAGACTGGCCTGCGTTTCTCTCTCTGAACACTGCTCCACTCAGACTGGCTGATCTCTTTCACAACCAAATACCTCAGCAACAGTGGAAGGATTTAGTTCTGAGATTTTGATATACACATTAAGCTGTTTTTCACTTACTTGAAGAGACTTCTGGTTGGCAATCAGTAGCATAGACACGGAACTGAAAGACAGATTTTGGACTGAAACGATGCTCCATTCCTCTCCACTCTACTCTCAACAGAACTGAGGCGTATTTACAGATTTACATAATGAAAAAAAACAACAATTAGGCTTTTCCCTCTTGCTTCCCCTCCCTTCTCCCTCTCTGTTAGAACTGTTAATCAAACTTTTTCCAAGTACTGCTGCTTGTTTTTATTCAAACTTCCATTAGGCTACATGAATATTTCAGTCCAGATTATGAGGACCAGCCATTGTTTATTTACAGATTTAAATGGATTTAGTGGATTATTCTTCAGAAACAAGGGAAACAATTGTTGTTGATGTAGATAATGCCAATTGCTATCATTGTGCCAACACAACCAATTCAAGGTAAGAAATGGGTTGAAAATAGGTAAATCAGTTAAATGAGTTCTTTGTTGTTTTTTCAGTTCATTCATTTATTTCAAATCTTGGCTTTTAAAATCAAACTTCAAAAGACTTCTATCTTCAGACCTGCTAAGATTCAAAGCAAGATTTTGTGGCTGTTTGTGCAACAAAGCAGATGAAAGGTTTACTCAAGGCCTGATGCCAATAGCCACATCTTTTAACTACTGTATATTTAAAAGAGATATGTCTTGTCCCCATAATGATACAGACAGTTATAGAGAGGGACAATACAGCGAAACTTGATACTGGTCACGGGATACTGTTTTGGAAAATGGTGGGACTGATATATAGTTGTTTTTACAGAGTGCATCTTGTCAAATCAGCAGTGTGTGTGTGTGTGTGTGTGTGTGTGTGTGTGTGTGTGTTTATGTCCTCCAACGCTCAGTGTCTGCATGTTCTGTGACTTCTACCTGTACAACGAAAGACAATACCTGAGTGACATTGGCCACTGTACTACCATTGTACTTCTTATCTGCAGTGAGTTTTTGACACTCTTATTGGTCGCACAGAGACAGATTTCCTGATAAAGGCTTTTCTGTCTGCACTGCTCTCATTAAGGGACTGGTAGGAGAAATGCTGCAGCTGGAACCACTGCAGTAACCAAACACAAACTCACTATGCACAGAAAAGCCATTCCCATGCACATCAACGTTCTTGATTTGCTGGGCTCCCACTGAACAATTTCTTTTATATTTTCATGGAAATTATTGGGAATGATGGATTTCCATAAGCTGCCATGCAAAAACATCATTCAGCTGAACAATCCAGGCATTCTGAGAAACATGAATGAAAGCACTGCCCAAGGGCAACATAGTCAAATTCCATGGCAACCATCTCAGATTCTGTAATTCTAATTCTACACATTGGCCAAATATTTGTTTGTGTTTTGGGGAAATTGTGTGAACGATCTGACGAGGGCTTATTTGAATAACCCAAATACCTGCTGAAAACCTCACATGCAAACTGAGATAACCCAATTATTTTTTTTTTTTTTCAAACGTTTTCAACTTTTGGCATCTGTTCTTTTCAAACTTTTTTGATAAGTTTAATTCAGAATATTTACAGTCAAATTATCTTACAAACTAATTACATTATCATTTTACATTTTTGTGACAACTTACCTAACTTGTTTCAAGATGTTATTCATTGTTTTGTAAAGATTTCTTGAGATAAGTTGAATGTGTTTCAAGTGAAATGTTGCATCTCAAGGCAAAAGCACGTGGTCGCTGCACCGTGGAATTCTATTGTTGAAAATTGTTGAGATGTTGCCGGGGTTGTTTGAGAACACAGCCTGGGACCCTTCTGACTGACAGCACACATGGCAGCTGGGCAGCCACTGAGCAAGTGAACTCACTGCATTCTCAGTCGCGTGAGAGAATTTAGCCCTAAAGCATCTCCCTCCAAGTGCTTTGGGCATTACTTGTCGAAAGCTAACAGCACATGCAATCCTTCTAGGAAATATCACTCACACACCCACACACGACACACTCACACACAAACTGAACTGAGCAGAGAAAAAAAAGAAAATTCTCAGCTCGATCAACAGTTGAAAGACTCAAAGAAACATCCAGACACAGAAGAAGTGGAAGAAGAAGACGCAGAAGAAGAAGAAGAAGAAGAAGGTCAAGGATTCAGTCTAAAATTATTATTTCTGTGATAGGCTTATTTAATTTTGATGATTGATTTAAAAAAAAAAACTGTTCTGTATTTTCTCCCTTTTTGCACATGTGTGATGTTACAATAACTGTATTTTTTCTGACCAGGTATTTTTATGTGAATTATGATGTATCAAATTAAAAGAGCTGCAAGGAAATGGTACCTTTTGATATAAGTTCTTCTATAGCAAAAAAAATAATAATTACACATAAGGCAGAAAAGATCTCTGTCAGTAAAGATATAACTAGCAATGGAAATGCGTTTGTGGAATAAATATTGACGGAACAATGTTTGTCTGTTCAACATTCCCCAGTGCATTTCTTTGTTTTCATCTTTAGACAGCATTAATTATGGCCAACATTAGCTGGCACAAAAGAACAATAACAACTTGCCCAATACTACTCAGTTGTTGAAATACTCTGTCTTCAGTTTGCTTACAATTTGCTGGACAGTTGCCTGGAAACATACAATAGCTGGTTTCTGACAGTGTTTACTGACCATCTACCTCCAATGAACAGCTCAGACTTCACTTGATGTCTGGTACGACTATTTGTTTTATTAAAGCTGCAGTTGGCAACTTTGCACGCTGGCGGCCCCACATGGCAGTGAGAGGTAATTGTTTGAAAAATTTGAACTTCAAAACTCAGAAATCACGTAACAGGACATTAGAACACTCATGTTTACCAACCCGACCGGTCTGTGATCCTTTATACCAAAGGAAACCAAAGAGATGAGAAAGGTAAAAGATCTAATGTTGGTGAGTCCAGCTTTCTCTGGATGGAGCGCTGCTCACTGCTGTTTAGGAGACAGAGGAGAGTTTCGTTTTCACTCTTAAGTTTCAATTTGTCTCTTTCTGTGCACAGAGAAGATTTGTCACCAGTGGCCATACGTGACATCAGAATTTCATTTAGTCAAATAAAGCAAATCTATGGTTTCAATCTGGGGAAATGGGACAAACTTCTCTGCTGCAGCCCCACTTTGAGACTTAGATATAAAGTGGGTGTATTTCTACATAAAAAGCTTGTCTAGTGTAGCTTTAAATGAAAAAAGCATTGTTTTTTCATTCCCTCTATTGTATGTTGATATTTGCATATGTGGGATCTTGTTGCTACGGACACTTTTTGTAGAGCAAAGAGAATCCATAAAGAAGACAGTTCACAAGACTAATAAGCCTGGGGAATATCTGCTTGTAGTTCAGAAACTTGTGGCCACACATTACAGGATGCATCAACCACTTATTTGCATCTCCATCCACTTCATGGATGATGATGATTATCATTTTTTTGTTCTGAGATGACTGACAGAAAAAAAATAGTACAGCGCACGTTGACCTAAAGGCCCACCCAAAGGTCCTGAATATTATAGATAAATGGGAACACCTCGACAGTCACTGGAGCCTGGAGTCTGGCCTGTAACATTCCTATGGGTTATAAACCGATGTCCAGCCTGACAGAGAACCAAACAGTATGACTCTACTGATTTACTGCCTGTTAATACTTGACTAGAAGGAGATGAGAAATGAGACTTCTGTCATTAGGGTCACTGGAATAGTTGGTTTCACCTATTTTCTGGACACAGTGACTTTGATAGCAGCTCGATTGCTTGTAAAGTTGGTGACCTAGGAATCTACTGAACCTATTGAATTGTATTCTACTGTTGCACTCATTGTAAATTGCTCTGGATTAAATGGCTGAAAATGTAAATGTTGGAGACAAACGAATTGTCAGTCAGCGTGGTACGTTTTTGGAAGCCTGTGTATGTGTGTGTATTCCAGAGAGAGAGAAAGAGAAAGAGAAAGAGAGAGAGAGAAGTTCTCAGGAAAGAGAGAGAGAGAAGTTCTCAGGAAACTGCTTTTGTTTACGTCCTCCACATCAGAGATTAGACTGCTAGAGGTCAAAAGATTGCTCCTTTTGGCAAATATTTTAGATTTTCACACTTTCACCGCTCTCAGTTTTGCTCATGCTTCAGATCGGTGGCCAGGTAGTGGACCACACTTCGCGCTTCCCATGGAAGTACATGGGGACAAAAGTGAGTGATGACCCAAAGGTGGCTTATGAGAAAATTACAATGGGTCCAGAAATTCTACTGGATATTCTGGACAAATTAACATCTAAAGCTACATTTTGTTGCCAAAGTCTTCCAGAGTTCCTGCAACATACGATTATAATACTAAAGGTCAGTGGCCAAACACACTGACCATATTAGATAAGGTACAAAATAGCCTGTAGAATACATTTTTAGTCCACTGGAATAAATTATTTTATAATAGCCACACAATACTACACTTCAACTCTAAATTAGTGTTGTGAAGACATAAGCAAGACAGCAACACCACACAGTCCTTTCTTCCTACCACGCTATTCAAGCTGCCCTGCAAGTTCTAGCTGGTTGGAACGACGTCACATTAAGTGTGTGTGTGTGTGCCTGTCATAACATGCATCTGAGTGTGTGTGTCAGCGTGCTTCATTTGGTAGGTGTTTAATGATTAATTTAGATCCACACGAGCAGCCATTCGGGTGTACAGTCACGGGGGCCCTTCCTGAGCACGGGTGCCTATCTACAAACCAAAAGTAGATATTTCGTCTTACAGGGTCTCAGAGGCCGCGTTCCTACCTGGCGAAGTCTCCTCGTCCTCTTCTCTGAAAACGCTGCCCAGACTGGCCGGCTTGCCCGCTGCCCCCCTGCGTCTGTTCCCACCGCCACCGCTGCCCTCCACGTCCTCCACCGGCACCACCGTGAAGTTGGTGGGCATCCTTCGATCTTCGGTTCAGCGACTCACACACACACACACACACACACACACACAGTAGCACCAGGATGGCACCAGCTGTTGAACCTTCACCCCCCTGCCCCCTGCCCCTCCACAGGATACAAGGGAACAGGAGTATCCACAGGAGCCTCAAAGAAAAGAATGGAGCCGCATGGGGGAGGCAGGCGAAATTAGGAATTCAGCTTGACCTGCCACATGGTGCTCCAAGTTCCAAAGTTTTTTTGTGTCCTCTCTCTCTTTGTGTCTCTATGAAGACTCGGTGTCCTCTAAAACGCAGGCTGAAGTGCCTCCTTCTGCTCATGAGGCAGGCCAAAGTCCTCCAGTGTGTCTCTTTTAGTCTCTCTCTCCCTCCAGTGTATCACATAAGTCTCTCTCTCTCTCTCCTTGTTCCTCTCCCTCCCTCTTCCCCCCCACTGCTCTAAGACTGCAGCCCCATGTGACCCTCTATTTACCATAGGAACAATGCTGCAGGCCATACATGGGGAACGCTGTAGCTCCTCCCACCACTCTCAGGCCGTCCCACCTCTCTCACTCACACCTTGTCTGTAAAGGTAGGGAAGCAAACCGCATGAAAAGCTTGTTATGCCGCCAAGCAACTCCGAACTAGCAACCGGAAACGCAACCTTAACTGAAAGTAGAAACCTTCAGCTCAGAGTTGAAGGGTACGAATGGACGCAAACGCCTGTCTTTTCTGGTCTTTTGGCTTTCTTTCTCTCCTCCCTTCAGGCCGGCAGTTTTCCGTCTTGTCTCCCTCAGGTAAACAAAATGGGTGTTTCCTTTTTTCCACATTGCATTATGGGTAGTGGTGGAGTGTTGATAGTCAGCCCGGGGCTCCACAAGGGGAAATCACACACAAACACACTGTGCCACCAAAGGAAACACCTTGAAAGACTTGGACACACTGTTGCTCGGAATCCCGGCTACATTAGATTACAAAGGACAGCCACAGGGGGAACACACTGGGCCTTGGAATGACAATGGACACAAATAAACATGACAATTATGTTATGTTTGTGGAAATATTATCTTAATGACTCTTTGAGCCTGAATAAAGTAAGATTTGTGAGTAAAAATAGCTTCATGAGAATATATATTTCTGTACTTATGAGTACAGTGTATGTGTGATTTTGCAGTATAAAGTGTGTGTGTGTGTGTTAACTCCCATCCCCCATCATAAAGTAAGGGGGAGTTAGTGGTGAGTCAGTGAGACAGATAAGGAAGGTAAAGACAAACTCACTCTCTCTTACACACACACACACGCACACACACACACACACACACACACAAACTCTCCCTCACACAAACACATGCACACACACACACATTCACACGCTCACACAGGCACATACACACAACCATCACCTTGTTTTTAAGTAACAGTCGAGTCTCATAGTTGTATTTTGAAAAATACAGGAATTACTCTATAATAGTTGTACCATCATCTGTCCTAATTAATGTATTTTGAATGTAATTTAATGTATATTTACACATTATATATGAATTCCTTGTACATATGCTTTGTTCTTGGATAGTAAAGGTGAATCTGACTGTGACGACCTTCATGTGTTGGATAAGAATACAATTGTTATGCTTGGTACTGCATTAAAGTAATAATCCCCAACATTTTCATATAAATAATCTTTTTTTTTTAATTTAGTCTCCATCTTTGTTGCTCAGCCTCATTGCTGTGGTGTTTCTGCACTGCTCTTCCCAGAGATCAGCTGTCAATCAAACAGTGTGGGCAGAGCTTGGATTTTCTGTTGATGCAGTTTGAGTTTCTCTTTTCTTTGTCTGTTCAGCCATGGTGGCTATCACTGCTCATGCTAACTACCCAGTTCTTCTTCTGTTTATTCCATACAAACTACTGTTGTTGCTGCTGGAGACATAAAACACATCCCTTTCTGTGCACCAGAGTATTTGTCCTCAGACCTATCTGACCTATCAGACCTATCAGACACCAGGGATAAATATAAAATCCATGAATGCCAAGTCAATACCTGTGTCCTTGAGGAGAAAGTTCTTCCCAAGTTCCCAAGAGAACAAACTCATGAAAGCAAGCACATAGAAGCATTAGCTTGAGATAAGCTGCATGCTTTGGTTTCTGCTGTTTATTTTCCCAGCTACCTCAACTGCCTTTGTTGCACTGTTTGCGAGTGATGCATCGTTGGTCAGCAAATCTTAGGGCTTCCCGTTGGCTCTCATCAGTCAAGTCGCCATGCGATGCTTCCTAGGCTGGCACCAAAACTTCCATAATCTTTATCCGGAACCATCTTTGTGTTCTATTGTTTTGGAACGTGCTTCAAATGTAAATCATTTCATGAACTGGGTAGGCTGAATCATGTTGTGTCAATCAGAGATACCTTTATTTATGTGAAAATGTCATGGATTATTAATTTAATACATTTTTCAATATCATTTATATCAGACTTTTACTCCTTGCTGTCAAATATACACCAGTATTTGTTGCTGTAATAAGCCAGTTTCCCCTCATAGTTCAATTAAGTTTTGTCTTATCTTATCTTATCTTATCTTAACCCATCTTTGCTTAGTTTAGCTTATTTTAGCTTTGTTTAGCTTAGTTTAGCTTAGCTTATTTTAGTTTATCAAGCCACATCAATTGTGACTTGTTCAAGCTCTTGTTTTGTAGTAGTCTACTTCCCCCTACTGGCAACTACACTATAGACTTGCTTTGTTGCTAAAAGGCATACACAAATATTACTGAATTGTACATTAGCAAGCAAAATTAAACTGAAAGGGAAGGGAGATCAGACAATGAGTGGTTGTTGGTGGCATGATGACTCTAGATCACTTGCACACTATGTGTTGGTATATATTGTGAAAACTCTATAAGTATCAATATGACAAATTCCTGCACATTTATTGAGCATGGTGATTTAAGTGATTCTGACTCTGATGCTATCCAGGCTCTAAACTCAGAGACTTCAGACAGACAGATGAATGGCAATGCTCTTTCAGCATGTGTGAAGGTGTGTAGTTGTGTGTTAGTAACAGGATCAGAGAGTGGCAGCTTTCTTTGGCCCTTGGTCCTAGGTGTTAAAGGTTGCTGATTACTCTGTATTTATCTCTACTGGACCACATCATCAAATATGCATTTATTTTTATGTCCTTCCTCTGCAGCTACTCTCCCTCTAAACCAATGCGTCTCAATCACTTTGGCATGTAAACCTAAATTTTACTTACCCAATATCTGATAACTCACCTTGCTTTGCTCTAACATTCAAGGTGGGTTTCCTTAAATAAGGATAGTTACATCAGTACATCAGATTCTGTGATCTGGTAAATATCTACTGTGGAGTGTTTTTGTCCACGACCCTGTCAGAATGTCTCGCTGTGACCCAAGAACTGAGAAACTGTATCTTATGCTGATCAGGTCCCCAGGCACTATGAATTATGGGTGGGCAGACCAAACTAAACTAAACTGACAATCTCCTGCGTCTTGTCCCAGGCTTTGAAATCCAGGTTGCCCAGATGTTCGGCCAGATGTTTTGTCTTTGAAGACCGGCAAGCATTCGTCCCCAGGCGTGACTTTCAAAACTGCTGCTCTGTGTAATATTCTGTATGAAATGTGTCGACGCCGATAAACAGATCTGGCCATTGGAAAGGCAGTGAAAGCTAACATTGCCCTTGTTTTAACTTGCAGAGCCCCCTGCTGCAGTTGGCCCGGTATCTGACAATCTCCCCGCTACAGAACCCACACTGACCGCCACAAATGAAAACTGCTATTTGTTCAGCTTTGTTAAGGAAGTGGTGTATAATGAAGGCGAATATGTTATTTTTTTTTTTCTTTTCATTTTCACACCAGCTGCATCCTTAGCAGGCAAAAAAAAAGAGCTGAGCTTGAAAAGTTAAACTGCATATATAAATTTACATTCACTTTTCAATCTTCTTGACCTTCACTGGAACCCATTTTTTTTTTCCCAAGCTGGGTGTATTGTTCACTTATGGATGTCATTCGAATCCGGTTCCTCAGGTTTCAAAGAAATGATAGATAGTTAGATACAGAGATACAGAGACAGATAGATAGATAGATAGATAGATAGATAGATCACCCGGTTGTTTTGTCTGAAACGTTATGTAGTGTCATGATGTGAGAAGTTGTATGATTCTGTTCTGTAAACATCTATATGCAAGAGGTTTATCATCTACTGTATATGCATTTTTTTTTTTTAAATGTAACTGTCATTTCACTCTAACATTCTCTCCATACTCCCCACCTCTTCTCTATTTGCCTCTAGTTGTCTCTCTCTTGCATAAGAAACAAACTCATATGTGCAAAAGCGAGACTGGAGTTGATGCTGAGAGTCTGAAGATACAGCAATAAGAAATGTAGTACCTACTGGAAGACCTACCTGCAGGAGGAAGAGGCAAGGTGTGCTGAAGTTGTAGGGACAATGGATGAACTGGGAAAGTGTAGACAGGAAAGAACACTGGAGGTTCCAATTCAACTGAGGAAGTGGAATTGGAAAAAACCTACAGGAAACAGAATTGGAATTGAATTGAAATTTCAGCAGGTTGAATTTAATTCAATGGAATTCTTTGAAATTCCATGTTGTGAGATTACACAGTGTTATTTATTATCAATACTGAATATCATAAAATGTTAAAGGAATCTTTTAGCTGGTGTTTGATGCATGTGATCATGATAGAATTTGATTTGTTGAACTGTCTTTTATTTGATTCATAATATTTCATTTATAATGTTCAGCAAGTGAAGACAACCTCTGGAATTTCATGGAATTTCATGGAATTCAATTCTGTTTCCTGTCATTCCAATTCAATTCACATTCTGTTTCCTTAGATTTGGGTGCAATTCCAACTCCAATTGCAACTCCGGGAATTGAATTGGCATTTACCATGCCTTCATCTCAATTAAATTCGTGAATGGCCCCAACCCTGGTAGAAATCCCTTCAAAAGGTCTTCAGGCTCTTCCATGCAGTGCCAGCAGAGGGCGCTGCAGGTACACGAGGCCCAAAGATTAGAGTTCAAGCCCCCATAGAGGCAGGCATCCGTGCTGCTGAAGTGTCTTTGAGCAAGACACAGAATTTCTCCTTTGAGGATGATCAGTGTAACATAAAGCACTATAATAACAATGGAATAATGTCAAACTGCCCTTGATCATGTTACTGAACTCCTAACTGCTCCAGAGATAGTGCAGCTCTCTGGATCTCTCTGCAAAAAGTGTGCTTGTGTGTGTGTTCGTGCGTGCTTGCTTGTGTGTGTGTGTAGTGTAGGTTGGCGGGGAGATGCAAAAAACAAAAAAAACTCCCATCACCTTGTCCTGAAGAAACCCCCCGAAAAATGTCCCTGCTGGACTCCGGTGCGTTCTGCCCCCAGCTCGTCAGCGGTGGCGATATCACTTGGCACCGCGACTGAACCGCCACAGCTTCTCCTTTCCTGGACAAAACTGCTATTTTATACTCCTCAGATGGCTTAAGTGTGAAGGTTGAAAAAAAAAAAAAAGCGAAAGAGAGAGAGGTAGAGGTGAAATCAAATCCCTTCAGCAAACAGCAAAAAGGTCAGTGCTGACGCAGGCCCGGGAGAAGGCAGAACCTCCCTCAAGACTATATTCTTAAGTGGCTAGATTTCTATTTGTAGCACTTTTACCTGTTTACCGACTCCCCCGCTCCGAAAACCAGGTAGCTTGGGCAAACATACTGGAGGGTTTGGACGACCTCTTGTGTCATCACACCGGGGGGATACATTTCAACTGCCTTCACTGTCCTGTCACACCGCAAAACGCAATTATCGGTGCAAAGAGACTCGTGTTTATCAGGGCTTGGGCCAGTTTCAATTCAATCAATTCAGGAAAGGTGGATTGCCTTCAGGATCCAAATTTTGACTACTTGTGGCATGCAGAGTTTGCTAAATCCAACTTCTGAACATAAATATAAATACATGAGAGTGAATATGAATTGCAGTTAGAATTGAGATTAAATAGGAATATGAATTGAGATGGTATTGGCATGACTAAGCAAGGTTACAATGGGTTTTTGAGATTGCGTGTTGCTCTATTATTTTTCCAGTGATGATAATTGACAAGCAGCATTGGTGAAAAGTGTCATAAAGATCTGGGCATGTAATCCTAAAAGAAGAATATCTTTGATTTCAGCTTTTCAATAGAGGTTGAATTAGGTATACACAGCATTATGGTCAACATATAGCATCAGTGAGGATCACATACAGTAGCTACCTTGTCCCATAATCCCCTTCTTTTTTTGGTACATGCCCACTCTACATGCAGCAATGCCCAGAACACCCAGTAGTATTTTCATTTATTTCATCTCTCTCTCTCTCTCGCTCTCTCTCTCTCATACACACACATACATACACACATAAACACTGGGTGCTCTTTCGTCACAGTGAAGCAAAAACAACAAGTTAATGAAATTCATAAATATTAAGTTGAAAATAGTCTCGTCGTCGGTGTGTGTGTGTGTGTGTGTGTGTGTGTGTGTGTACACTCAGCCCGGCCGTAAGCGACAGGAGGGCACCAGGCAAACGTGCCCAGGCGTCAGACAACTATTTTTGGTACGAGCGGAAAATTTCCAGGGGGATTCTTTTTTTGGGGGGGCAAGAAGAAAGTGAGAAAGTGAGAGAGGGAGAGAGAGAGAGAGAGAGAGAGAGAGAGAGAGAGAGGGGGACTGTGGGAAATATTGACCCTCTGCCACATTCAGTTGGCACTGCAGGTCTGCGTGTGGGTTACCAACAAAACAGGAGCAGAGGGAGCAATGCCAAGCCCATAATTTGGATGGGGATGAGTGTATGTGTGTGTATGTATATGTGTGTTTGGTGGGTGGGAGGTGGAGGGGGGGGTTCTGGTAAAGCCAAAATTCACCGTATCTGGGCACCAGCCTCATAAGGTCTTCACATTGAAATAAATAAAAAAAATTAAAAAAAATCCATCCTAACAAGTCTTGTTTTCCTTAAAACATCATCATCATTCATTCCACTTGCCTGTTTTGAGCGTTTTCAGTGTCAGTACGTTGAAATGAGGCAGATCGCTCCTCAAGTATCAAGATAATGTAACTTGATTCAAGAAAACTCTTATCCCAAGCGCTCTACCTGCTGGGGAAGGGGAGACAGAGGGAAACATAAGTCGGAAGAAGGGAGGTGAAAAGGGGACGGACAGAGGAGAAAAGACAGGCGCTGCTGCCAAGCTGAACGGAGTACAGAGGCAGAGGGAGGGGAATGGGAAGGGAGGAGAGTAGCGAATCAGAAGGTGGGTAAACTGTGACCTCCAGATGGGGATCATCCTAAGGCAAACAGCCACCGATATAACCAAAAATCGGAAAAAGACAAAAGATGTGGGAGCACTAGTTGGTACCAGAAATGTCCAAAGCAATCAAGAGGTGCTCTTCTGAAGGAAAACTACAAGAATGTATTGAAAGAAAACAAGGAGGGTTCGAGGCACTCTGCTGTGATAGCAAAAGATAAAAGCCTTTATTTTACATTGGCAATCTGAAAAGTTAAAGCTGACCAACGCATTTCACCGTGAAAAAAGGTTCTTTTCCGATTGCCATTGTAAAATAAAGGCAAAAACAGAGTGCCTTCTATGCTTTTCAGTACATAAACAAAGATCACTTATATTTTCAAGACCCTATCCTCATACAATCGAATGCTAAACACCACAAATGTACATAATAGATTAATGTCAGTCTAAAAAGGTCGGAAAACGCTATTCCACAGATAAAAAGGTGGGTAAACTGAGTGAAGGGGGGGTTTGGGAGAGGGTCAAAGGAGAGAGGAGATGGGGAGATGAAAACCAAAGTTGACGGACAGGGAGAGGTGAGGGAAGTGAAGTGGGGAAGGAAGGAGGAGATGATCTGTGGGTTGAAAGTAGGAAGCAGGGAGTCTGCAAAAGGCAAAATAAGAAGGGAGATAGGGAGCGGAGGGTGAGGAAGGATTTCTAGAGGAGAGGAAAGAGAGAGGCGAGAAAGAGAGGGAGGTTGTGCAAGGCAACCGGCTGGGTTAACAAGGTTACTTGCAAACTGTAATTTGTTGCGGATGGATGTCCGTTTACCTGCTTGAAATTGTGACCGGTGATGTAATCCACTGGAAGAACACCAGGAGAAAATGAATGAATGAGTGTGGAGGGCTGTCCTGTGCAGCTCAGTGGGTAGAGCATTGGCAGTAACGCTGATTCCCACTGGTGCTGTCTGTAGTAAAAAAAAAAGACGTTGGTTTTAGGTAAGAATCCACATTTATAATATTGGAGATTAATTTACCTTCAAACATCGAGAATGTCCCATTGATAAAAATCCTCTATAATAGTTAGGCACTGGGAAGAGGAATGACTAAGGACTTACTGAATTTGTAATGAGTGTGGCAAGATTAAAAAAAAAAATAGAAAAAGGCAGCAGAAAATGTGGGGATCTTTCAAGAACTTAGTATTACAGTGATTTTTTTTTTTTACAATTTCATAATGTTCCATGTTTAACTTAAATTATCTACTTTCTGGAAGTAATGTATATCTATGTTGGATTTAACCACTTCAATAGATAGATAGATAGATAGATACTTTATAGTATCTATCTAGTATAGCACAATAGTTGTGCACATTCTGTAATGTAATCACTAGCTACTACAATAAAGTCAGTTTCATAAGTAGAATGTCTTCTGGTAAACTAGATTAGTTGGAGAATCCATCAAATACATACTGTATATGGCCTTTTTCTTTCCTTATGTTTTTTCTTTTTCTTTTATAATCAAGCAGCATGGACTTGAACACCCGGCAACTGACATTTAATGACAATTTAACTGTGGATTCATGAACCGCAGACTTAAATAGCCAAACAAGTTGTGTAAATGCGTGTGTCTTTTTATTTATTGTATTGTCCATACTAGATTGTGTATGGGTAAAATAAACTTAAAATCAGCATAGTGAATAGTGAAGCTCAGATAGCGCTGATTTCATCAAATGCATAGGAAGGATGAACTCAATCCTTGCAATTAAACCTTTTTCTTTTAAAGCCATTCACATGAATCTAGTCACGAATTGAATACAACATGAATCTAATAGGGCACATTGACACAATCCACTGCGATGAACCCAACATCCTTTTTTCGTGACGGGTTGCACTTTGAGAAGCTTCCAGAGCTTCCGTTGTGTCATGAGAAAGTGGGTTGAAACGGCTCAAAGTTATAAATACGACGCAACCATCAGAAAACCCCGCGATGGGGAGATGATTACCATGTTTCGCCACCAAAACACAGCTGCTAACTATGTTAAAATAATAACAACGTCTAAATCTATGAGTGGTCGAGGGCCGTGAGGGGGAAGTCCGACCGCACAATCAAACTCTGACACACACACACACGCTGCCTCTCATCCTGTCCGCAGTGATTGTTGGCCCACATGCGCGGTGTGTGTCCACCCAGGAGCTAACCGAGTCATATTTAGAAACTGCCTCACTCGTTCACATGCTTGGACACACGCAAATCGTGCACTTTCCTCCATGGAGGTGTACTCACTCTCACACACACACACACATGCGCGCACACCGGTGTGATGTTTCAGTCATGGCCAGCTGCGTTGAGAATTTCAACCATATCTCACCAACCCTCATAATTGCTAAGTCCCTTCCCACGTTTCTGTCTTTTACTGACCAACACACACAATCAAAAAGGTTTTATCGCTAAAACTGGCAACGCAGGAGTATGTTGTTAGAGTTACACAAATACCAGCCATGACTATTTATTCATTGGCTATGAAAAGACTCATACTTTCCCGTACAGCTAAATGTTATGGATTAAGTGTCCTAGGCCTGTAACTAAGATTATTTAAAGAAGCATGAGATGACAGTTTATGGCTGTAAGTGTAAGAATATAGAACCGAAGGAGGGTGACTCAGTTCGGGTTTTGGTCTGAGCATGAACATTTTGAAGGCTTTGGCCCTGGCGGATTTACTGAAGCGTTCAATGCATGTAATGCCTTGCTAAGCTAATGCTGCTAGTTGGGGCAACAGCGGGAGTATACCTCCACTTCCAGGCCGGGCCAAGTTTCTCTTCTTGTCAGGGGGCCCAGAATCCTTAGCAGCTCCCCGGGGGGGGGTCCTTGCAAATAGTGTGGACTCTGTTTTTGTTTCATAGAAAACAGAAAAACGCTTTGGAAGTACTGTAGGATTGTCTGATACCGCTGGACAATGTATGTATTGTATTAGCTTCTGGCACAGTTGTTTTGATCATGCCCAAAACATCTTATTTTACCTCCATTCACTGGAACTTTTACATAGGGATCATAGGGATCATACAATAGCATCATTAGGAGGATGCATTTTACAAAAGTGTGCGGTTGCGATTTGGCATTTTTTAAAGTTGTTGACCTGAATAAGAAATAATCAACACCAGTGGACAATTAAGTGAGAAGCTGGAATCCGGAATACCATTGTATAAATTCTGCCTGACTGACTGACCGCCTGCTTTCTTATGCCTGGATGGCTAACAGAGGGGCTGCTTTCCTGACTGACTGCTAGGTTAATTGCTGGCTATTTGCCTGTCTGTCTGATTGTCTGACTGACTGAATCCCTGGCTGATGGACTGCTGCCTGTTTCTGATGTTTCTGTTTCTGACTGTTTTTTTTGTTTTTTTTCTGACTGACAGCCTGGATAACTGACTGCAGCAGGCCGCCTCTGCAACAGGAGCCTGTGAATTTTGACAGTGCTGCGATGCTTGCCTTTTTTCTCCAGGGAACCTCGCCCAAACTCACTTTTACACATTACACATTTGAACCTGGCCCACAGTTCCTTTGTGTGATATACATTCAGTCAGGAGGTCAGATCCATTTCAATCCTACAAAATATATATTTACATAGATATAGTTTTGGTATATAGGTTTGCTAATATATCAGGTTTAATACAGATATTGGTCAGTCAGTGTCGTCCACCACTGATATGATGGAGGTTCCTCCCTATTATTACTTTTCTTATATTAGAAAGCTAACCAGTGAAATGATTCCAGTGTGGTATGGGAGTAGCTTCTGTAAAACCCGCAATGAAATTTTAGTTTCTTTGCACATTTTCTTTGCTCATTTAATTATTCATTTATGTTTTTATGAATGAATTCTTCATTTAAATGCTGTGATGTATCTCAGGGTTTTCCTTTTGCCAGAATTGCATTATTATGGAGAGTTTTCAGTGGAGAGTTTTAGTGTCCTGTGGTCTAAATGTTGTACACAAAGATTGTATGTTTTTTGGCATGGAAATAGTCAAATTTAAAGATACTGAATATTGGCATGATGTATCAGATAAAATATGATCAGCTACAATACAAAAATGTTTGTACTGGTATCAGCCTTCAAAAACATGGTCGAACTCGGTCCACAGCATTTGAAAGATCCATAACTGAGAGAGGGCACTGTAACCAATGAGTGTGTGTGTGTGTGTGTGTGTGTGTGTGTGTGTGTGTGTGCCTGTCTCCCCAAGTATGTATGTGCCTGCTTGTGTGTGTGTCTTACTTCATGTATGTGTGTGTGCCTCTTCATGTATGTGAGGGGTGACTGACGGGGAGCTTTCAGCTGGAGCCCGACCACATCTGTGCCAGTGCAGAGGAAGGAGGGGAAATGCATCCTGGGAAGTTGTGAGATTGAGATCGACAAAACACAAAGTTGGTCTTTGTCTGTCCGGCTGCTGGCACAGCCAGTGGGCCTGAGTACCTTAACATCAGCTCACTCTGTGGACCGAGACTGAGCTTTCCTCACTGTTGAAAAGTAAGAAAGAAAATAAAAACTGCTGGAATTTACAAAAACTTGAAGTCCTGAAGTGTTAAGTTGATTGATACAATATGAATTGAAAGATAAAAACAAGAAATCACAGAATGCACAGAATTCAGATCAGTCTTGTAGACACTTCAGTGTATTCTTATTCAGTATTTTTCTTCTTTCTTTTCTGGACTTCAAACCTATAAAGCTTCTCTGTTACACATCTTTGCAAAGTTATGATCCACTTTACCCTTTGGATTATAATGAATGAAACTATCAACAGGACCAAAGAAAAAAAAGAGTTTTGCTTGTCAAGAAATACATTTCTGTCCCTAGCACCTTAATAATTAGGCTACTTGCTTTGTTGATCATATATGAACATTATAGGAATGTTTTTCAGTCTGTGTTGGCACTTTATTATTTTGCTGATGGTAATTTCAGTGATTCATGAATTCAAATGTATTCGCCAGTTGCATTTATTGTATGTTGCTCTGGATAAGTGTTTATTAAATTCCTAACATGCAAAGTGAAGTGAATCCTGATCCGAGAGGCTTGATGTTTGGGCTCCTAATGCAGCTTTCCTCACTGTAAAGATGAAGCAACTTTTTATTCATAAAAGTTGGATTGACAGGGTGTGAAGAGTTTATGCATATTTTTTGTCAGCCTACTGTAACAATATCAAGTGTTTTGACTGAATTGACAATATTTTTTCCATTAACTCAACTTGAAACAACACGTGGAGCCAGCGACAAGAAGCAGGTCCTGTGAGTGCTTTAACACCAGTCCTCCTCCCTGGACCTGAAACAAGCAGCTTTCTCTTCCTCCCCGCTCCCCTCAGTTCCTGGAAACACCCCGTGCTTTCTAGAAAGAATTTTCATTTGAAAGTTTGATTCGCGGCCGAATTTGAGATGCTGTTGAAATGTGAAAGCCCGAATTCCTGAGGCTATCTGGAGGGCTGCGGGGACTGATATTAAAATAGCGCGGCCACTCGACCATATGTGTGCGAAAACTGAAAACAACTGTAATGTAATACAATGTAAACTAAGGAGCAGATTTGAGCCCCCCCCCCCGGTGTTACTAGGATTTAATACAACTTCCTCCAAGAACTGGGAATGCCACAGTTAAGGCTGTTGCTTCATCATTCAAGAACAGTTCAGCATTTTAGGAGACTTTAATGCTGAGCAGCAGAATAAAGCTTATTGACTTTATGAACTAAAACACCCACTGTGTGATAAACACCAGAGATGGTAGAATGTTAAATGAAACACGATTAGACTGCAATGTACAGGTAAATTAAGCCTGATTGTGATTATATCAATAACATCAATAATGATAGTCAACATCACAAAAAAAAAGGCATATTAGGATTTTATCTCCACGTGTTTTAATTGTAATTCTGCCATGCACAAACCTGGCCAGCCAGGCTTAATCTGTATAAATCTATGGACAAAAGCTGGGAAATGTAGCATGAAATTAAACACCATTATGTTACATACACAATATTTACATACATATGAATACACTGAAACCATCATAGAATTTGAGTATCAAGTATATGCCGTGCATGCAAAAGCTGTTTTGACATCTTACCATTCATTACTTGTTTGACTTTATGTGACTGGCAATGGATTAGGAATATAAATGAACAGGGCAACAATAGCAATGCAGCATTTGATAGGATAGACTGTTCAATATTATTTACAACAACATTATGTACAAAAATATACAATATGTATTCAGACTGTCAGCATTGTTCTTGTAGACCATATTTACCATTATGGCTAAAGGCAGTGATACACTAGGCAACTGTGATGGGCAACAATGCCTAAAGAGTTGCAGCATTGTCTAGATAGGAGCATTCTGTTGGAAAATGTCTCTTTGTTGCCTGTTGCTGGGAGCTTTATCCATCTACATTGCCCCAAAAATTACCTAGTGTGAGATGTAGTGTGCATTGACTATTTAGAGTCAATTCACACTACATCTTGAATTATTCAGACACTCTGAAACAGCCTCAGATGTGATGTTTTTGCTTTTCTGAAATGATGTAAGGCAGCCTAAGTGGTGCTAAATCTGGTCAAAATGCTGTAGTGTATATCAGCTCGTAAAAAAGCCCCATGTTTTCATGAAATCATGATAGCACAAGATGTGTGTAGCAGTCCAGTATGGTATGTTCAACTTTACTTTTCAATTTAGGGAAAAGGGGTAGAAAAACACAAAGTGCTAAAAATGAATTTGTTCTAGGTTGCTGTTGTGCATCAAAAGTACAGAACTCCGTACTGGCATACTTTTGTTCTAGGTTTACAAAATTATCATTTTTTTTATCTCTTTTTCTATTATGGGATGCTAGTTCACTTGTGACCATAGTGAAACGGGAAGCCTTGAATAAAGTCATGTTACAGTTTTAGTGTCAGAGGCTGGATGAGAGGCGGAATCGTTTAGGTATGAATGTAATTGCAGGTTGTGAGATGATAATGAGTGGGTTCGCTGGATGTGAAGTGGCCATGTTTGACAGGCACTCTGTCCTTTGAGAGTGGTTTTTCAGATGACTGCAAACACTCTGAAGGCTTTTCCACCTGTGGGGTTCACCAGGCTGGGAACGGGAGAAGAGAAAAGGGAGAAGATATAAAGAGTGCTGACAAATTTTGACTTGAAGTTGTCTTTGAATATTAATAAACATGAATATTGATAAAAGGCATTTAATCCTTTGAAAATGCTACTTAAATTCTATAAAAAACCAGAATCCAGGAGTATGAAACAACACAGGGGTCAGTCCTTTTTTTGCTGGTGTTTTCAATAATGTATGTTATCAATAAGAACGGGGGCTCTTAAACTTTTTCAGCCCTGGACCCAAATCAGAAATGTACTCCCTTTTGCTGTTTCAGTCCCATTAAAACATAATACTGTTATGTGGGGACCCACCAGCAAAAGGCCTGTGACCAATCTTGGGTCCTCACCCATAGCTTTAGGAACCAGGGTGCACACAAAGGGTTCTCAAGCCAAATAGCACCAAGCTTTATGTTTTTATAGAGTAACTAAATCCCAAACCCAAATCTGTATAAAGCCTAACATCTAATGGTAAAAAGCAAGCTACTTAAATTGCCATCTGCCATTGGCTGATCTTTGGTGCCAGGTGATGTTTTTAGTTGCTCTTTACACAGGCTTGTAAAGACCTGGTGCAGTCATTGAAATTTACCAATTACATTGATCAAGGTAATAATGCCACATGGGAATCCCAGACTTGGATATAAAAAATGTTCATCTCTGCATACAGAAAAAAAAAGTATTTTTGGCCAGTTCTCACTTTTGAAATACACAAAAACTTATATTTGGTCTTGTTTTTTTGCCATACCTCTCTGAAGTGATGCTATTCTGATAACTGCCACTGTATTGCTTCCTTTTATCCGCTGGCATCACATCAAGGTAGCCTCCTGCTTCATTCTGGATCACTCCAGCATGTATGGCTGCTCGACAGATACTGGATTTCTAGACAAAACACAGAAAGTGTTCAATCAAACCATATTTATAAAGCACATCTAATCTGCTCTGCTCTCCAAAGAATAAATGCAGTAGCTGCATTTTTGAATGCTGCCAAGATTATATCATATTATGTCAAAGCCACATGGATAGCTCAACACAGTGCCTCCACTTATGGTACCTACCTGAGGAACTGATAAAACTATGTTAATCTGACAGTGACTTGTCATGTGTGTTTGGGTGTGATGGTTCAATGGCAGGTTGAAGCCCAAAGTGCAATATTGCTCTTCTGAACACCAATATTAGACAGTCTTGGCTCTATAATTGTAGTGGTCAGTCAATTATGATAAAAATGCAAGGACTTACATCTGAGTAATATTTTGTTCCAATGACTCGGGCTCGAGTATCATGCAGACAGTTCCTGGGACAATACAACCTAAAGAAAAAGGCATATCTTAGGTGATAGCATATTTACAGTACATCTATGGGTCTATCTATGCTGTTGAATCAGCGAGATATATTATATTAATCAAATCAAAGTCTTTTAGTGTAGCTGCCTATGATGTAGGTAAAAGCTCTTTTCCTGCATTCATGGAGCATGATTATTTTCAAGAAGATTGTAGTTTTAGTCACCACCCACTGAGGTTTAACTCAACTAATGACATTATTTCTGCCTACAGAGCAGCTCTGCCTCCAAGAAATTTTTCTCCAAACTGCTGTTTTCAGTGAATAAATGTTACCTGGGACAGTGTCGTACAGGTTTCTTGAAGGGGCAGAAAACTGCCACGGTGGTCTCACATGTTACTGCCTTAACTGGGAGAAAAAGACAGCAAAAATATGGTATAAAAAAAGAGTACAGTCTTGGTGAAAATAGATCTTCACTGACAACATGACAATTGTATCTTCATTGTCAAAAGTGGTTTCCTACCGGGCACCGTAGCTACTTTGAAGGCATTCGCACTCCTGTTTTTCCTGTGAATTTCAACAAAACAGAAGTTATGGTATTGTGCTGTGTTACCATACATCATATGTTCAGTAGCCCTCCATAAGGGTGAAAATATCTCTCTGGACTGAATTAAATTTAAGTAAAATTAAACTCTTTTTAACAAATAAACCAAAGAGAGAGACTGACACACCCAACTGACTGAATGCCATTCTTGTATGACTTGGTGAATTGTTGTTTTCTGCCTAGTCGGGTCACATCCAGCCATCCTCCATCGTTGTCAATAATGCCAGCATGTAACCCAGCTCCACACACACTGGATTGCTGGAGTAAGAGACAAAGACAAGGCTATTTTACAATATACTCCAGAATAACAGCAGTAACTTGTGACCAGAAGGGAGCCAGCTTTTGATTCCCCTTCTGGTGGAGAAAATCTGGATTGGATTGGCTACTATCGAAGTGTCCTGGAACAAGGTATTTAATCCCCAATTGCTACAGTAGAGCTACTCAGTGGCCAACAGCAGAAAACTGGAGTTGTACTGGGCAGCTCCCATTTCTGTAAGTATATGAATGTGAAGCAAGGCGTAGCTTAATAACAATATGATTTTTTACTGGACACAGGTTAAGAAAATCAGCTGTGGAAAGGGTCTACAACGGAGCCAGATCCATTGTCTCCCCATAGGACAAGAGTAGCAATATGTTTTACTAGGACTTGGTCCCAGGGTAGGATACTGTATTTCTTATATTCTCGCTAGCTGAAAAAAGTTTAGGAACCCGAGTGTGGCCTTCTTCTGCACTCAATATGGGCTGTTATTGCACAATAAAAACACAAAAGAATGTAAAAAAATATATATTATTGTCCCAAATAATAATTTACCATGTCATAATATGCAGTCCCAACTACTTTTCCAGGCCTGTCAAGGCAGCCAGGTGGACACTCATACCTATGGGCAGAAGCAATAGTTAAGTAAACAATACATTGGCATTGGAGCTTTGCCTTTACTACAAGCACATAATAATACTTGTACTAATACAAGTTCACTAAAGAGCACAAAAACAAAAACCATAAGATTCTAAACAATCTATCCAACACTGTCATTTTTTCTGCAGCCAATAAAATGCCATACATACAGTAATCACAGGACTAGAAGATCAGCAAGGGACTATAGTACAGACATGGGTCAAATAATATTAATATTGCTAGAAGGGTTGTGCCATAGGGCAATGGAATGAGTGCAACAAAGTTAAGACAATGATGGCAAAGTATTTAAAAGTTATTTTGGTATGTTTGCCTGTATTTGACAAATTATCTGACAGTATCTGAATTATCTTATAACAAATACAGTACCAAGAATTATTTGCAAATATTAAGTGACCCTTTTTGTTAGTGTGTACCTGTTACAGGTCGTCCCCTTGCACTGATCTCTCAGCTTTGTGTCACACTCCATCTGTTGGCCTAAAATCACAAACAAGCATATTACTTAAAAAAATATTTTGTTCATAAACATATCCTATCAAAAATCAAAGCAAAAATAATGCACACTGTCATAACACTGTCGTATTTGCAGAGATGCAGCATTGTAGGAGCAGTCCTTACACATCTGCTCTGTGCTGACAACCTGGTTCCTCTCCAGGTTGTCATTGGGTGAGGGGTTGGGGGACTGGGCTCTGGGCTGGGGGGGATCCCTCTCCCTCACTGGGTCGGGTTCTGGTTCAATGTAGTTGGTCTCCTCAATCTCAGGAGCTGGACGCCTCTCAACACCCCCATCTGTAAACATGAACCGGTTATGCAATAGGTTTATAATAAAACCAGTTTCTCAAAACCTGGTCACTTAACACTACTTTTACATCCTACATGAGTCCATTTATATTTACATTTTAGGCATATCCTAACCATTAACTTGACTTGACAATGAGTGCAACAAAGAGAATAAACATGTTCAAAGCCAATCCGATTTCCACCATCTGCCATTGTGAGAAACTGTGAAAGCTTTAGCTCTGCTTACGCTGGAAGAACAGCGTCCTCTTCCTGTTTTGCGCCGTAAAGCAATTTCCCCTTTGTGCCATAAAGCCATGATTTCCTGCCAACTCCGACCCGGTGGCACACAATGTAAAATGCAATGTAGAGGCCGGTAGAGGCTGCCAATTTCCTCAGTGATGGTCTTGTTTGTCAATGTTAATTGTAATAATGTCTCAAAATTAAGGTGGCAATGATTTTAAAATGGTACACATAGCACCTTTAACAAGAGAGGAGCCAAATCAGGGCAAAGTAGTGGATGTAAAATGTGCACTTCCCTAAAATTAGCTCTTTAACAACCTATCTCTCATCAGCTGTCCAGAGCATAGCCAACCAAGGGAGGGCAGCCCATTCTCCGTGAGTAAATCTACTAGTATTACAGACAGTATAGTGAAGGTATACAATAACGCAAGCAGAAAAAAACACAACAGCAAACCACAATACCGTCCCAAACCCACCTTTGTAGCAGAGGTTGTCCCTGCAGCCTCCGGCGTAGCTGGCTGGACAGGCAGAGCAGGGACTTCCATGTTTGTATGGAGCATGACCCCACCAGTTCCCCCTGAAAACACCAGCCATAACAGGGATTTATGACAGTAAAAAAAAAGGACAAAAATTGGTGTCACAAAATTCTCATTTGAATGTTTTGATAAGCAAGAGATGAAGGAGGTGTGATAAAGTACTCCATGAATGAAATACAGTAGTAGAAATACACCATCTATTGTAAGTCTTGCACTTCCCTTTGCACTGTATGCGGGTTTCTGTGGTGACTGAACCATGTTTCATCATATCTGTGTTACTATGTATGTTGATGATAGCTCTCTGCACCAATGTCACTAAGATACATTTCTGTATTTGGCTAATCAAATGATAATTACAGTATACACTGGAGCTTGAGGCTTTGCTTGCAATAAGACAACTCAGACATCTAATAAAGAACCCAATTAGCTTGAAATGTGCATGTTTTTGTTGATAATTGGTAAATGTTATAATTTATGATTAGTGGATGATTTAACTGACAGTTGGTGGATGTTTTAATTGATGATTAGTGAATGTTTTAAATGAAGACTAAATATCTTTGTGTGTTTCCCTTGTTTTTGTTTCTCTGTTTGTAAACTCGGCGCTCTTGAGAAAGAGGGCTCCATTCCACAATGTGTTTTTCTGAGTACTACATAAAGATTATGAATGAAAATGATCCTGACGCTGAAATATCCATTTGTACATGTTTACAGATGATCTTTATGATGTTGAGGGAGTTGCATCACATCTTATCTACTGATAGGAAAGCAAAATCTTACGGTGGAGAGTAGTTGCAGACCAGATAGACGGCTTTAGCCCAGATCATTCCCCATACGTTCATGTTGTAACACACGTTGATGGCACAGCCAATACGGTTGCTGGTCGCCCACACCAACTAAAAAATGAAATGGATGTACAAGCAAAGGAAATCGGTAAAGGTCTGCTCACATTTCTCAGGGCTTGTGGCTGGATTTTTCAAAGTCCACAAATACTTAGTGTCAAAATTGTTGGACTATCTCAGGTACAGAGTAAGTGCAGCATTCAAGTTAAAAGTGGACCAACTACAACTGCATCTGAAGAGTCTACATAAGTATCTGTTTGACCCTGTCCTCATCACAGGAACATAAATAGAAAGAATGAATGAATGAATGAATGAATGAATTTCTTGGGAAAAAATCTTCTGGCGCACAGGAGGTCATGCGTTTTACGTTTCTGGTTTGTTTGGAATAAACAGAAGAAGAACTGGGTAGTTGGCATGAGCAGCGATAGCCACCATGGCTGAAGAGACAAAGAGAAGAGCGCCACCTACAGAAACTCCAAGCCCTTACCTGAGTGTAGTGGGTGCAGACCGGCCCTGAGCACCTGAAGGGGCAGTGGGGGTTACACTCCTGGGGATACGGGTAGCTGAAGTACCTCACCTCATCATACCAGGCCTGGACATGGAACGTAGGGGGGCGGTCCCTAATGGAATGGAATGGAAAGGTATTATGCTTTTTTTTTTTTGCAAATTATTATTGTTAGGTAACAAATACTTACATGGGGAAAAAAGTTATTCAAATGCTGCCTATCAATCCTATCTTATCTAATCTATTGATAATGTCTACATCCAACTTTTGGCAACTGAACTGCCTTGCTGAGGTTTCCATGAAATCATACAGTGAGTTTTGAGTGGGGATTGTAGGCACTAGGATCATAAAATCTACATGAAGTTCTGTCTCTATTGACATAAGGTAAGGTACTGTAAGCAAATGATAGACAATACTATTATTATTATTATTTTCTATTGGATGAAACAGCAATGAACAACTGACCTACTCCCCTCCTTTACTGTAGTATCTGTGCATACTGACCTGCCCCAGTGTGCACCAAGGTTTTGTCCTATTTGTGTCAACATGTGGCTCGGTCCGTGTTCCCAACGGCAGCTATGTGCCCAGTGCTCCGCGCTCCTCTCTAACTCATAATCCCACATCTGGAGAACACACACACACACACACGCGCGACAAAGACAAACATACAGACACACACAGTGATGGATCTTTGTAAAAAGGTATTTGCCTCCTCAAGATGATAAACTAAATACACAAGGCTTTTGATTGCACACATATACTGTATATCTTAGACATAAGTGGTATTAATTAACACACAAAAATATAGCAGAACACATTGGGACATACACTCGGTTGATCCTAGTGGCAGATTGGAGTTTTAGTTATACCGAAATACTGCTAGACAATCTGAAAAAAGAAGTGCACATGCTTGAGGCAAAGTGTATAAGAAACATACCCCTTTCATGTCTAAGAAGAAGCTGCTCTATACTGTTAGTAGCTGCAGCACATGCCTCCCACAACTTTAACACAGGATAGTCAAAACTAGGCTACTCCTATCAAAGGCACACACACACATACACATACACATACACACACGTATGAGAGAGAGAGAGAGAGATCATCACCAGTACATCAACTTGCAGCTTGGTGCTACTATTCACTGCGGTTATTTCATAGCTTGTTTCCAGTAAGTTTTGGTCACATAAAACAAGCTAAGAGAAAATAAAGAAAATAGAAAGCATACCAAACAGAGAGTCATTGTTAGGGGCCTTGATGCCATCTTTACAGTAAAACCACTCGCTCTCTGTGCGTCAACACGCTGCAAAATTAACCTCAATTGAAGTCAAAAGACCTGGAAACTATTCACACACCTCTAGTTTTGGACAAAGGGGACCTGCATGGCTAGAGGGGCTTGAGGAATTCAAATGTTGCAGCAAAGCTAAGTTACTGTTGACAACGCTGGGGGTGGAGAATAGGCACAGTGTGCTCTGCTGTTGGCTTACTGTTTGGTCGCATTAAGGCTATCACACATCAAAACATAATAGGATAATGCTTAAGAGTGGGGTTGTAACTGCTCTGATTGACCACCATAATGTGTTCCACATGTTCGGCTATGGGTAGCATACTGCGCACACTGTTGCCCATTCACTGTGGCCCCCGGTCTCTGTTCAGGCCCCGATTCGCACACTTGCAGGGGTGATATTTCCACTCTGTAGTGCTTTGGCCACAGTCCAGTAGTGGGTAAGATATCAGCACACACAAGTGATTTTCTGCTCTAAACTACTTTATGCTTGCTCAGCGATATTGCATTTGTTCATGCTCTGCTGTTAAGGCCATGAGTGGAGGAGACACAGATGACCAGTTGCACCAACATTTATGACCAAATGTATTTGAATTGCCCATTTCTAAAATCCTAATCCTATTTGAAAAAAAAAAATCATCAAGTTCATCTTTCAATATACCTAAAATATACAGGATTTGTCTGTAAAACAAGGACAAGGAAATCTACTATCCTTTAAAAAGTTAATTTGGACTATCAATCATTTTGTTATTGTAAGTGTCACTTTGTCAAATGGTTTATATCTCACTTTGGAACAAACACTCTTTCTATTTTTTTATTGTGCTCTTATTCCTTGAAACGCCAATACAATTACCCACTTGGATTTTATTCCTGTTTGCAGTCCCTATCCCTGCTCAATAAGGCATCATCTCAACCCCTCTACACGCTATGGTGGAATTCAAGTTCAGGGTGAAGCTTTCACTGCTAACAAACTGGTGTGGATACTAATGATCTTAGCCAGCTCATTATTTTCTCCATGCTCTTGTTATTCTTCATGCTCAATTATCCAGCAAAGAGGAAGATGGACTGCCCACCCGCCTTGGGAGAAAGGTCATGGTAGCAACTCCAAATCTCCTTCTGCATTCCATAGAGCATTAAGCTCCCAAAATACAGACCTGTTTCCAACCATCTGCCGGGACCACCTCTGCTACTGAGGCAAGTGTAATATAAAGAGGAAAGCTTTTTAGAGCAGTAGACTTTAGGGAGATATCCACTGCTCAAGACAGACCTCTGCAGAAGAAAGTATGAAGGAAGGAAACGTGAAATCCTGCTCCTCTCAGAATTGTTATCACTAGTTTAAAGTAATAATTTGCAACTTTTTCTTATGAATAAATGTCCGTTTTGCTCCTCTCTATTGCCGACTGATACCATACAAAAGTGATTCAACCTATAGTCAGTTCATGAAAGCTTTTACATTTGCTGTTCCAAACACCTATGAAGTGAAAAAGCTGCTGCACAGGTAGTGATGCGTTCTATGTTTAAGGAAGCAACAACAGCAGTTTGTTGGGATAAATATATGAAGGTAGAAGAAATAAAAGAAGCCACAGTCTACACTGAGTGTCTTTATTATTACAGTATATTGGCCGCTTATCACCAAATTGTCGCCAAAATAAGTCAAACCGAAATAAAACTGACTTTTTCGCCTTTTTAGGGAATTCAAACCATACACATATTTATGCCAAAACATTTTTACAAAAAATATATTTTATTGTATTTTTATATCAAATCACATTCTCTTTACTTCCTGGAAAATCTTAAGTGGCGACTTCATCATGTACCAGTAAAACTTCCAATCACAGATTTGTGAACAATCCCTCCCCTCCCATCCAATAAAACCTGCCTTTCTCCTCCTAACTGATATCCCATTGGTTTACACTTTTGAATGATCCCTCCCCATCCCAACATCCTGTTTCAACAGGAAATACATCACATTAAGGAAGCAAAATGCTCTCGAAATGCGGTTTCATTGTTATTTCAGGGGCTTTTGCTGAAAGGCTATTGTAAAACTGTAAAATGAAAGAGTCAAAGCTACAGTGAGGTGCAGCACCTCGGCCTCCAAATCATGCACTCTGAAAACCAAACACTGGTACTACCCTGCCTCACCACCACATTATCATCAGTAATAGTATCCCTCGCTAAAGAAACACTGGTTTAGTGTATATAACATACATTTACACTGCCGTACCCCGCACTTGAAACGGCGAGGCTCGACATGGCCGAAATAGATTCACCACCTCGGCACCCGAAATGAAATGCATGTAGATCAAATAAAAGATAACATTCACCTCGGCCAGGGTTTGAGTGAGTTACGATGGATGGGGAGAGAGAAGGGGAGAGAGAGAGAGAGAGAGAGAAAGAGAGAGAGAGAGAGAGAGTGGAGGAGGGTGAAGAAAAGCCTGAGGGAAGGCTTGTGAGGCTGAAGATCAAGGAGGGGAAAGAGCGAGGCGGGGGGGGGGGGGGAGTCGGAGCGAGAGGAGAAATGGAGTGATAGAGTGGAAGATGGAGGGAGGGAGGGAGGGAGGGAGGGAGGGATGGTTGAGGTAGAGGGCAGGACAACACTGCGGGGGTGAAAACTGGCACCGGGCCAGGGTTAGCAAGGGCGGGCAAGCAGGCGCACAGCACTGGAGCTGGAACTATAGCCAGCTGGTGGCTTTGGCTTGCAGCCTCTCTCTCTCTCTCTCTCTCTCTCTCTCACACACACACTCTCTCTCTCTCTCTCTGTGTGTTTCTCTGGTCAGGATAGCAGCAGCGGTAGAAGCAGCAGAGTGCTTTTCTTGCTTGGCAGGGAGACCGGTGACTTTGATCAGTCTGAGCTCTGTGTGCTTCCAGGGCAAAGAGTCAAACCCTGGAAGAACTGGGTGTCTATTCTATTCTATTCTATTCTATTCTATTCTATTCTATTCTATTCTATTCTGTTCTGAAGGGTTGTGGATGTGTAGCTACTGAGAAACCTTGAGAAAAGTTTTGTCTGTTTGCAAAAATAATTTCCCGAAAATAAATTCCTCAAATATTGGTTCGCCTTTGCGTGTTGCTACTTGATGCACGCACACACAATACACACGCATACACACACACATACAAACTCTCTGCTCATCCAATTATTCAGCACTTGAGGCGGCACTTGGTTTCCTGAAGTGAACTGGCATTTCTCATGAAGTTAAATAACAGAGAGAGGTATGCAGGGATGGACCGCGCGATATCACGCACTCCCGCTTAAAAGACAGACTCACCTCGCTGACTCAGCACTTACCATGTACTCCATGTTGGAGGCCGGCGGGTACACCTGGCCGCGGAGCTTGTTGTGCAGGTCCAGGATCAGGTGCATGTCTCCCTCGCTGATGGCCCTCCTCCCTCTCGGCCTGGCCCGCCACCACGCGTCGTCCCGGTCCTTGTACTTGCCCACGATGGACTCCAGGCGCGTGGCGTTGGGGAGGACCAGCGAGAGGACCGTCTGGCTCAGGCACAGCAGCAGGCCGGCCGCTCTCAGCCAGCCCCGAGAAAGAGGAGGAGGAGGACGGTGCTTCATCATGGGGTGAACACCGGATACCGGAAGGATAGTGTAGGTTCTTGGACGGAGGGTATTTTTTTGTTGCCTGCAAAACAGAGAGGGAAAGGAACGCAACGGTGAGGTTAGACAATAATTTCAATGAGGGCAAGGCTTTCACATGCTATTTAAAATCTGAAGAAGAACTGATTGTGTAGAGTAGCCTAAGTTTGAAGGGGAACACCACTGAATTTCAGCATTGGGCACTCGCACTCTTCATTTGCTGCTGGTTCCCATGTTCATGAACAAGAGAGAAGAGAGCTTGCACCGCCCCTTTAATCTGTGATGCTACACCAATGTACAGCTCAATAGGGAACAAACTGGGGAAAAATAAAAAGGGTATGAAGAGGATTTTCTGGAGATCAGGGCACAGACTTTCTGGTTTGGGACTGGTTGCACTTCCATAATAAAACATGGGAGTCGGTCTGCAAAACCAGGCTGAGCCTTTGCGCTACATCAGAGCTTACGTTCTTGTTTCTCCTGTGGTTCCCATCATGCTAAATTCTGATTGGATTATCAAAGGAGATGAGAATATTGCGAACAATCTAAAGAATATTGTGACTCATTGAGATGAATGGTATTCCCCTTGATTATTTCTCATACATGAGAAAGGAAAATAAATGCCGCATCCAATGGAGAACCTTCACTACAGCGTCTGAACCCAGAGGCAGTCCAATCTATTCTCTGTCTTTTTAATAATCCTGTAATTATAGGGGACTTGACTTCAAACATGACATCAATGCAGCCTTGTGAGTATTCAGGGTGCATCTGCAGTTCACTACCTCTCTACACACAGTAGGACCACTGTAAATCCCGTTTTCACACGTTATGTCATTGGAAAGTATTTTTGTTGAGCACATGTTAATATTTCATGCGCATGCGTGGGCTACTGTACCTGTATGTGCTCCGTGCAACGCAAGCATGCCCTGCAGGGAAGCTTGCCACAGTTTAGTCATGACAAAGAAATGTTTTAATGAAATCGTGCATTTGAATTTTTCATTTAATTATCCCTTAGTATAACTATAATAACTGTTACAGCAAAAGTACAAGACCCTATAGGGATATTATAAGAATATTATAGTGATAATATGTTAAAGTATGATAGCGTCAAGTACCACAGACATACTGTAAGTATATATTAAGAATATTACAGTGTTCAGTGTATAATTACAAAGTCACCGATGAATTGTTTTCTTTACCTTTCAACACAATACACCGGTCACGAGATCAAAATATCTCCGGGGCGCAATATTCCGGCCGCTAAATCGGTTTGCAATTACAGCAGAATGACACTTCTCCACTCCAGAGAGCCTTTAATTCCTTCCATCACAGAGGAAAATGAGGGCAGAGAGTCGGCTTTCCTTGAGACTGTACATCCAGGACGGAGAGCTCAGAGACTCTGTAGGTACCTGTCGAATTCCTCAGGTCCCTCAGTGCGCCGCTGGCTTCACGGGAGCGCTGCCTCCTTTTTGCGCTTATATGCCAAATTTGCGCTCAGCGACGCGCGGAGCGGCGGACCACGCCTCCAGACCCCCGACCCCTCCCACCCCTCACACACACACACACACACACACACATATATATATATATATATACAACCCCCCCCCCGGCAGGACCTCTGAAAGAACTCCAGGGTTGAACTATTTGAGGACTGAACCTGATCCCACTCGAAGTGACGTGAAGGTAAACTTGTGGATGTTGTGAGAGCAGCCCACTCGTGTTATGAAAATGCGCATTTTGCTGTTTACCTGTTGTCAGGATTTGGGGGATTTTTTTTTTTTATTCGACAGGAAGCCATGGCCAAACTAGTTCTTAGTAGCCCCCAAAATAGGCAGCACTATCAAGAATTATTAGGCTTACTATGAAAAATGTAAAGCTCCATGTTGAAGTTGGATATAAAGTCATCCTAATGAAAAATCACCATATCCATATGATATTCCTATAAGGATTAATGGTGTGTCTATGGTACTCAATATATTTTTTTTTTAACTCCTAAGGCATCGCTACAATATTCCTATAATATTATATATAGGGACTAATAGTGTGTCTGTGGTACTCAATAGTGAGTTTATAGTGACTATCATACTTTATGGTAGATTTTATCTCCTGTTGTATCACTACTATGCTCCTATAGGGAATTATACAGTTTGCAATGACATATGTATAGTGTTCTTCTTTATGTATTCTTTATTGTACGAGCAGAAATGAGCAGAACTTCTAGGTTTTGCACCAAGGCATCCTACAGCCCATCCTGACCATCAGTGTCTGGTGTATTCCTTGTCCTTGTCCTTGAAGGTTGAACTTGTCTGAGGTCCCGTCAGGCTTTTCGTGGCTGTGTGTGAGAATAGCAGCAGCAGCAGCAGCAGCAGCAGCCAGCAGGGTGGCCAGTATTCCCCTGCGACATGACCACAAAGCACTGATTCATCTGCCTTTACATACACTAGAACATTTGTGAAAGTTTGTGGGTAGGATGTGTGTGTGTGTGTATGTGTGCGTGTGTGCGCTCTCTCTCTCTCTCTCTCTCCCTCTCTCTTTCTGCTTCCTCTGCCCTTCCCCGATTGTCCACCAGGCAGTGCAGATTTTGCCGCCATGGTAGAAAGTTGAGTGTATTTTCTTTCGAGTTGTCCCCGTTTCCCCCCCCCCAGAGCTCTGCTTGTGGTGTAGTCCGAGGGCAAAATGAAGGGAGTTAGGTAAAATGTGTTGAAGAAAACAGGACAGTACTGTAGGATAGAACAAGCTGAACAAGATGTACTGGACAGAAACTGGTAGGGATGGGACGATATATCGAAATTCAACATATCGCAATACAAAAATGTGACAATATGGTGAGTCAGGAAAAATTTATTGCGATATTTTATCCACTAAGTCATAGAACTAATTTACCCAATGGTCACTAATTGTTGCTTAAAATATCCATCAACTTATAAATGAATACTGCCTTTTACAGCAATTAGTCTATGCACATAGACATTCTTTAACCATGTCATCTTTCAGCAAAGTTAATAGAGGTGGACTACAATCATGTATGAGCATTTATCACGACAAAATAGAATAGAAAGAAGGCCCTGCCAATGGAAAGTCCAGTCATGAACAAATGAGTGAGGTTAAGCTTTGGCTTGTGAAGGACAGAAAATGGCAGCGAGCCCTGACTTTACAACCGGACCATGTTCTCCATGGTCATTCTAACCCATAATTCCACAGTTAACTTCTTCGATTTTACAATGACTGAAAATATTTCAGTGCAATCTGTTGGCCATAAAAATGTAAGTAGAAGCACAGATATTTAGGTGTAATAAAGACACAAGACAAAGACTAGCCAACGCCAGTTCATCAGTGGGTGTGTGGACCAGTGCAGCATCAGCATCAGCATCAGCATCAGCAGTGATTCTGGTTCAGGCTGGTGATGACAGAGAGACTGCAGAGGTGATGGGCCCTTGGGTGCCTCCTTGAGGGTGCAGCCTAAGCTGATAGCAGCCTGGCCCACTGTCTTTTTACAAGAATATTTCTCACTGTAAAAGTGTATGGCAAATTTCAAAAAAAGAAAATAAGAATATATATAATAATAATAATTTTGGTCAGGATTTGAATCCCTACTCCACTAAAACTCAGAAGCAAAATGTCAAAAGTATTCATCTTACCAAATTATTGTTACTAATTATTGTGTACAATAATGCCTGTTAATATTTATATTTATATATCTTAATGTATGTATGTATGTATGTATGTATGTATGTATGTATGTATGTGTGTGTGTGTGTGTGTGTACAGTATGTAGATATTAGAGTAGATATTGTTAGCTGTTAATTCGAGGATCTTTGCAACTGTTTTGATATGGCAGAGCAATGTTTGAGCTGTCACGGGTATCTGCTGCCACCTACTGGAAAAAGCTTTTTTTGGGAAGTGCAATTTTCCATCTGGTCATCCACGCATCAGCTGTGATTGAGCAGATCCATGCAAAGAATAGAAAGTACAAAGAGCCAACAGTCATCATGAGCATCATCCAACATTATGAAATCTTTATTGTATAAAACATGAAAAAGATACAGGTGATCAGTGTAATTAAGGTCCTGATAACATTACATCACTACTTGTAGCCTAATGACCTATAATTAGACAATTCTATCTTTTATACAAAAATACTATACACTTCATGGAGCTATCAAAATGAAAAACATACACATAATATTTGTGTAAAAGGTTTGTGTTGACCTGATTTGATAAATACAGATTGAGCTGTTTCGCTTTTCCTCATCAATCCTTGTTTTTTTCTGATCCTGACGAGGGTCCCGACACCCAGCTCCTCTCCTCCAAAGCCCAGCCAGGTGTCCGGCACCGGCAGCCCTCGGCGCTTTCCCGGGCCGGCGCCAAAGTGGGTGAGAAACATCCGAGCCGAACGTCCTGAAAGTGAGGCAGAAGCAGCGAGAGAAAGCAGACAAGACCTCAGTCAGCAGGGGGCGTAAGAGAGCTGCTGGACAGAGAGAGAGACTTGCCGTCTGCCAAACGCTGCTGCCCCTAAACTGTGTGTGTGTGTGTGTGTGTGTGTGCGCGTGCGTGCGTGCGTGTGTGTGAGTAGCAAAGAGTGACTGGGCTGCAAACTGTTCTGAAACCAAACCAGTAGGGGGCGTTCTCCTCCAGATAGCCTACAATTTGCTGCAGCTAAATGCAGCATTGTGGTGAACTCTAACATAGACACTGAAGGAAAAAACGAGTAAACAAGATGCAGCTCAGGTCTAAAACTTGTTTTTCATGAAACATAGCTTTGTTTGCTGACAGAGCCTCATTTTACAAGATAAAACCTGTGTCCAAAACAGCTTGGATATTAAAAAGTCACATAGACTGTACAATAAATATAAATGTGTGTGTGTGTGTGTGTGTGTGTGTGTGTGTCCAACGTATTTTACTCTTTTTACATTTACACAGACACACCAGCCTCAGAATAGCTGAGATAATGAAATTGTCAAACATCAA
>NW_027283875.1:0-13847 GCF_046629955.1 Centroberyx affinis
TGGACTAGTGTGACAAAATCTAGTGATTGAATATTTTGCAGTTTATTGTTTTATTGTTTTATTAGGATCCCCATTAGCTGGCAAATTAATGACAGCTAGTCTTCCTGGGGTCAACAAAGTGTCTGGCTAAACAAAGCTCCCGTTATTACACTGCATAGTATGTGAACTAATAAGCTAGCTACTTAGCTAGTGGTGTTAACTGCAGCTGCTACCACTTCTCTACTGTAAATACACTCAATATTTGAAATGCCACTGTTACATTCACGTTAGACTCACGTGTTGCAGTTTCTTGGTGTGTCTTTTCTCTTTGCAGCCCCCGAGGGGTGTATACCATGGATGTATCAAGATATCCACTTTCTTGAAACAGTTGGCACATGCTCGTATAAAATGAATTGCTGGCAGGAGAACAATTCTCACCGTGGATAATTATTTGCAAAATGCTAACGTCTTTGTTGAGGTAACATATGGAACATACATGGAACTTTTGGAATAAGTGCATCGTCTTGAAATGAAAATACTTTCCTTACTTCATCTGCGTTTCTATCAACTCTATTTCTATGCATGGATTGAGGTCTCGCGTTGCCACACAGCCTTGCGCGTTCCTTTCTGTCCGCGTGCCCGTGGGTTAGACTGTGTCCACGCTGAGGGGTTCCAACAAGGGAGAGAAAT
Organism: Centroberyx affinis; assembly: GCF_046629955.1. Classification (NCBI taxonomy): domain Eukaryota; kingdom Metazoa; phylum Chordata; class Actinopteri; order Beryciformes; family Berycidae; genus Centroberyx; species Centroberyx affinis. The sequence goes on from NW_027283875.1 coordinate 670, forward strand.
GCCGTCAAAAATCATCTTTGAAACCGAAGATCAAGCCATGGATGAAGTTGTGGACACCGTCGCAGAGGCTGAAACCCCAAAGGTGAGCAGAAAAGGCCGTGTCGTGGTGGATAAACAAGTTAACTGGCTTGTGAGACGTTCACGTCCTGCCGGGCTGCTTCCATGTTTGACAACATGCGGATAAACGTGGTTGTCTGGAAACTTTGCTAGCCAGCTTGCTAACTGATAGCAAGTTAAATCTATATGTAGCAACAGTGGCATTGATATATTCTTAACGCAGTGTAATTTACAATGATAAACAATGAATATGTGCCCTTGTAGCTAAGATAGTGTACATTTATAGCGTACTGCTAGCAAGTTAGCCACTTAGCCTAGCTGGCTGTAGAACATCACATGGCGGTGATGTAAGCGCATGTGCCGCTGAGCTGATTGGTAAACCATACGGACCTACGTTTTACGGGTTGACGTTTAACAGGCGATGACACACGAGCTAGCTAATAAAGTTAGCATTAAGGAGATAATAGAGCATACCTGTCAAGGAATATGTGAAGTATTTAGGGATTTACGTATCAAAAAGTCATGTAGAGAGGCATAATCTCCACAAGAGTGAAGAAAAGCTCATATTTAGAAACTGGTTACTATAAACTGGAGACCACCATCTGTCTGAGTACCAAGGCAGAGGGTCTTTCCTGTTTTGTCTATCCAGCACTGTCACTTATATATATATATAATATATATATATATGTATATATGTGTATATATATATATATATAAAACCTACTTGCTAAGTAAATAAATAATAGTTTCTATACATTAATATGATAGAACACATCACACGAACTTAAAACAAGTCTGTTGTCTCAAACAAACCATGTGAGGATGGGCTTGAGGTATTGTTTTTTTGAAGTGATTTGTTTTTGTGTCTTTTTGTAATATAAAAAAATAAGTTAACCAAGTCAGCAGAAACATGCTCATCAGCAATAGATATTATTTTTCTGTTAATGCGTTTTGGTTATGGACAAAACAAACTTGTCAGTACAGTTGTAGTACAATGTGATAACTAGATAATTAGTTTGCATTCTTGTAGCCGTGGCGTCGTGCACAGTATTTGGTTTGTCTGACACTCTGCTTCTTCTCCTCTTTTCTGTAGAAAATCAAGAAGACCAAGGAGGGCAAGAAACTGAAGAAGAAGCAGGAGGAGGAGGAGCCAGACTGTGAACCTCCAGCACCAAAGAAGAAGAAGAAAAAGGACAAGCTAGCAGCGGACCAAGTGAACGGCCACACCAATGAGGCCACAGACATGAATGGCAATGTTGACGATGTTGAAACACCACAGAAGAAGAACAAGAAGAACACAGAGTCAGGCACAGAGGTCAGTGCTTTGTAGGACGAATGCAGTGATACTGATTTCCAGTCCTAATCTGCAGTTATTGTCTACCAATCTGTTACTTCTACTGAACATTAAAGGCTTCTGAAAAAACTAAAGGATGCCTACTTGCCTCCCTTCAGTATGGGCAAACACACTCAGAATGGACTGTGAGATCAGACTGCTTGGTTTTTGGCGATCGGTGGCAAATCACAATAAAAATAAATTATTTTCTAATTTTTTCCTTATTCTTTGAGCCATATTTACCTGATCCTTTTCTGCTCTTGTAAGACCCTTTCCTCTCTTTCTCCTCCTTCTCTCTTGGGGTTTCAGAAGAAAAATAAGAAGCAAAAGAAGGAAATTACTGAGGCGGCAACCAACGGTGACTTGTCTCAGACCAATGGACATTCCAGCCCAAATACCCCCAGCCAGACCCCCGTCCAGACGCCGGCTCAGTCAAGCGATGACACGGCCAGTGACAGCGAAAAAGAAACGGTAAGGATGCATAAGGGACTATTCAGGGTTTTAGGAAGCCTATCTACTTTATTTTCAGGAGAAGTTGAAAGATCTATTGGTTGGGCTGAAGAATTGGGGCTGATTGAAGCACTTATAGACAAACTGTGTGGACGTGTACGCCAAACTGTGTTTATTTTTTTAGGAGACACCAGAGCAGAGGGAAGGGGCCTTCTCCAACTTCAGGATCTCCCAAGGCACCATTGATCGGCTAAAAGGTAAACATACATTTTTATATACCTTTGTTTTCACCAAAATGACAAATAACTTGGGGAGGAATGTTGTATGCCTAAAAACTGGGCAACGCTTGGTTTTGGACACACTTGCTGAAGAACATTACATGAACTCCACTTTGTAGCACATTTATTATGTCTGAACAGCTGCTTTTTATTGGCTGCATGGGGCTTTCGTGAATATTGACTAAATCCTTATGTCAGCTTTTATTAAGTCTTTATTTAACGCTTATGTCATCTGTGACGTAACAGAAATGGTTGCCAATTTATATAATGAAAAATTGAAATTGCTATCTTTAACTGATAGACATGCATTAATGGTAGCCATGAACATTTGTTTTAAGCAGTTTTCCAGATACTGTATTGCACATTTTATACTCAAAACGTAACAGGCCTCAAGTGTCTAGAACAGACGATAGATTTGATTGTAGTTTGGGGCTTCAAGACGCTGGGCTGCTTTGCAGAGCATTAAATAACAAAGTACCATTGATTTCCCTCTTTCTCTCTCATCTCCCTCTGTCATCCCACCTCTTCCTCGCTCTTTCCTCCTCACCCTCTCTCCCCCTCGTTGTCATCCCTTCCCTTTCCCCTTCACCTCCTCGGTCGTTCTCTCAGCTCGTGGAGTCTCCTACCTGTTCGACATTCAAGCGAAGACGTTTAATCCCGTGTATGATGGAGAGGACGTAATTGGCCAGGCCAGAACAGGAACCGGGAAGACTTTCTCCTTCGCCATCCCATTGGTGGAGAAGCTCCAGAGTAATTCAGGGGAATGGAGTCGAGGTCGGGCTCCCAAGGTGCGGAGACACACATGAATCACTTGATACTAGTGCCAGTCAGAGTGCTAGTACCACTCGCACTCTGTGTGTGTATTTCTATATGTCTGAGTCTCTTTTTCTATCTCTGTCTCTGTCTGTAGGTGTTGGTGTTAGCCCCAACCAGAGAGTTGGCTATCCAGGTAGCTAAGGATATCAAAGACGTCTCCAAGAGACTGGCTATTACCTGTTTCTATGGAGGCAGCTCATACAACCCACAGAGTAAGTCTTACACACACACACACACACACACCCCTCTGCAAGTTCTTATCCTCATCAGATCCTTGTCTTATACATGTTTCTCTTTCCCCTCCTCCAGTCCATGCTATCCTGTTTTTATTATTATAGTCTGTTCTTTTTCATTTGTCATTGGCATTTCTGTGTTTTCTTTTTTTTACCTGTTGTTTTTTTATGTAATGTTTTAACTCTGTTTTCGCAAAGTGCTGTTTAAGTTACTTGATGTTATGCAACGGGTTATAATGCATTCTCTCTTCTCCTCACTTCTCCCATCCAGTTGATGCTATCCGTAACGGTATTGATATTTTGGTTGGGACCCCTGGTCGTATTAAAGACCACCTCCAGAACAATAAACTGGACCTCTCCAAACTCAAGCACGTTGTTCTGGATGAAGTAGACCAAATGTTGGACATGGGATTTGCCGAACAGGTTGAAGAAATATTGGGTGCATCATATAAGAAAGGTAAATTAAACTTGTGTGAAAGCGAATGTGAGCATGAGCAATGTGAGCATGTGAGGCTGTATGTGTGTGTGTTTTTTTCTAGATAAGGAAAATCCTCCAAATTGTCGACAGTGTTGTCCTCACTTTGAAAAGGGGCCATTTTAGGCTTAGGGCTAGTGTGTGTGTGTGGTTGGACATGGGGTTTGCAGAAGAGATTGAAGAAATGCTGACTACGTCCTCTAAGGAAGGCAATTCACTGCAGAGGATGTATGTGTGTGTGTCTGATTTGAGTTTGTGTGTGTATAGGGTAGGGGTTTGGTCGAGTGTGTGTGTGTGTGCATGTGTGTGTATAATGTTGTATGGATCAGGTTGATTAAATGATGATTGTGTAATCCCCATTGTAAATGATTGTGTGTGTTCACATGTGTAAAATGAGGAAAATTGTATAAGATAAATCAGAGGGGTGTGTGTGGATGTGTGTGATGTATTCTTAAAATAAGCCTCTGTCTAGATTTTGTTCACAATTATAAGCTTGTGTGTGTCTGTGTTCCCCTCTAGGCTGTGAGTCCAACCCACAGACTTTGCTGTTTTCGGCCACCTGCCCCCCCTGGGTCTACGACGTCGCCAAGAAATACATGAGAACAGAGTACCAACATATTGACCTGATCGGCAAGAAAACACAGAAAGCTGCAACAACTGTAGAAGTAAGTATGTGTGAGAGAGAGCATGAGAATGACCAGAGTAGATGCATGTTGGCCTGATGGGGAAGAGGACACAGAAAACCGTCACACACACACCAATCACACACCGGTTTGGTCTGTGATTGGTTCATTTTGACAAGTGTAACAGAAATCTTGAATTTAAAGATTTAGACTGATCAAAGTTGCCCTTATCCTGAGACACTAAAAGTAATTGCAATAGTAAAATAAATCCAACGTTCACCATCACAAAAGCCTTCGTAATAAACAAGTTCATCAGTAGAAAAAGTGCAAATCCCTAGTCTAGTCTTGTTTATTTATAACAATGCCTGTATTTACCATCACCAACACCAGTAGCCTCGTAAAGTGCAAGCAACAGTAGGATTAAGTCAACATATGTCACCATTGTTGCCAATTAATACATAACTACTAGGGGCAGCAGTAAACACTAAAGTTGTTCTTAGTTGCACATAAAGCAGTCTGTCTTGCATCTAGTCATATTGTGCCTTCGCACCCACCACACTGCCAACAGGACTAATGAAAATCTCTCTCTCTCTCCCTCCCTCTCACTCTGTCTCTCCCTCTCTAGCATCTGGCCATAGCGTGCCACTGGTCCCAGCGTGCTGCAGTGATTGGTGACGTGATCCAGGTGTACAGCGGTAGCCATGGTAGAACCATAGTGTTCTGTGAGACCAAGAAAGAGGCCAATGAACTTTCCATGAATGCATCCATCAAACAGGTAAACACACACTCAAATGCACACACACACACACTACACATGCTATGAACACACCATACAGGTAGTGCTACAACTTGTCAGCTTGTAGCACTACCTAGTGAAATTTCAGTTAATCCATAATGTCACATTATTACATTATTTGATAACTAGCACCATTTTGAGATAAAGAGGACTGTCATAGCACCACTAATTTAACTGTGTAAAATTGAGATCAGCCCTACATTACCCGTTCTGAAAGATGGGGGAGGTTTGACAGGTTCACTTGCTAAAAAGGGATGGAGACTTCCCTCTTAAGAATTGTTATATTCTCTAATGTGAATTTCAGTTGTTTTTTTCTGTCTAATGTTTAATGGTGGAACATTTCAGAGTGCCCAGTCCCTCCATGGTGATATCCCTCAGAAACAGAGAGAGACAACACTGAAGGGCTTCAGGAACGGGTCCTTTGAGGTTCTGGTGGCCACCAACGTAGCAGCCCGCGGGTTAGATATCCCCGAAGTCGACCTGGTGATCCAGTGCTCTCCACCCAAGGTGTGTTGTGTTGCTAGTAGTTGTAATCATTTTTAGGCCTGGATATACCTATGAAGTCTACCTGTGGTCTAATGTGCTGCTTCCAGTGTACTGAGACTATAAAATGGTACATTTTGGCTTTCTTATCTTAATATATTCTGAAATTGAGCTTCACATTCAATAAGGATATTAGACCCATTTTTCAATTGTAATGGCAATCTATTAAATCCCAAATTATTCTCATTCTCACCCCTAAAAATAGTTGCTGTGAATTGATTTGTGATGAAGAGTGAATTCTCAATAGATGAATGCCAATTGTACTTTTTCTTTATTTAGAGAGCGGCATAAATTATGATTCATATTTTCCGTTATTAAGATCTAATCTGTCTCGATCATTGTATGTCTGTTTCCCTTTCTCTCTTCCTCTCTTAATTCCCTCCATGGTTCTCTGTCTGCCTGTTTTCAGGATGTGGAGTCCTACATCCACCGTTCAGGCCGTACGGGCCGAGCAGGCAGGACTGGAGTTTGTATCTGTTTCTACCAGAGGAAAGAAGAGGATCAGCTACGCTACGTAGAAAACAAAGCCGTAAGTGATGTTTTACATCTGGCCTGAGGAGGGAGAGGGGCACGGCACAGAGACTAGTCCCTCTTTTCTGGGAAAAATCCTCTGCTGCCCAGGAAGTGATGCATTTTATTTGGAAGCAGCAGTTTGTTTGGAATAAACATAAGAAGCTAGAAGTATAGAAGCTGCAGTCAACATTGACTGTATTGATTATCACAGTGTGTTGGGTCAGTGTCTTCATTGAGTGCAAAACAGCAAAACAATGACCGCTTATCACCAAAGGTGTCACCAAAATCAAGAGAAACGAGGATCTTGCAGACTGTCACCAAGTAGAAAACAAAGCTGGAAGTCACTTCTGTGCTGAAGCATGGCATGGAAAAGGAGAGGGGGGAGGAGGAAGATTAGCAGATGAAAGAGGTAGAGGAAGAGAAAGGAAGGAAGGTGAAGAGGAAGAGATGGTAGAGTGGAAAGAGGAGGAGCTGCTGTGCTAGAAAATAAGGCACCTCTGAACCTTTGACTCCAGTTCAGATGTTTCAATAGTTATTATCAAAGTGAAAAATATTTGTATTATTGTTTTTCCAGGGCATCACATTCAAACGGGTCGGCGTTCCCACTGCCAATGACATCATCAAGTCATCCAGCAAGGATGCTGTTAGGTGGGTAATTAAGGCGGCCATCAGTGTGCTAACCTGAAGTAGGAATCACCAGGAGAGTTCTTTAATCCCTGCTGTGGGAGCCGTGTGGAACCAATGTAATTTATTTTGTACTTTTTTCATTTTAAATGTGGTGTGAAATCAGTCAGCCACATGGCCCAGAGCAAACTGTTGGCTCACAAGACTGAAAACATAAATGGGGACAAACGTGCAATACTTTGGCTTTACTGCTGTCCTCTCTAAGTTAAATAAAATTGTATTGTTCTTGATGATAGATTTGTCCAAGGTTATTGAATTCCTTCCTTTAATGTTTTTTTTTAAGCAATAACAACTGACTAATATAGGGCTTGGACTCTCTCTGCCACACCCATTGTGATACTAATGAGGATGATGATGAAGATGATGATTACTATTCGGTTACTATCCACAAGCATCCGCCTTGCTTAAGACACTGAACCCCTCCAAGTGAAAAGAGAATCTCCTGATCAATTAAGTATCCCATTGTTCCATTGTTGTGATTAATTTATTTTTTATTGTATCCAGGTTCCTGGACTCTGTTCCGGTCGCAGCCATCGGGTATTTCAGAGCGTCGGCTGAGAAGCTGATCGAGGAGAAAGGAGCGGTCGATGCCCTAGCTGCTGCCTTGGCCCATATTTCTGGAGCCACCAGTCTGGAGCAGCGGTCACTGCTCAACTCTGACGCTGTGAGTCACACACACACACACACACACACACAAACACACACACACACACACACACACACACACCAGTTAATCTGGAGGTACCGCCATGTAACGGAGGTCACTGCCCAACTCTGTGTTACAGACACACACACTTACCTGACATGCACTTCATATTTAGTGTGTGTGCGTCTTCCACTTATATTTCATCATGAATTCATTGCGCTCTCAGGTGCTGCACAACTTTTAACGACAAATAATATACTGTATGATGTAATGTATGTTTCTCTCCTCTACTAAGCAGGTTGTCTAATTGCATGTTGCTGCCTGTTTGTGTTTCCAGGGTTACACCACTCTGCAGATGGTGTGTTCTCAGGAGATGCACAACATGGGTTACGCCTGGAGAACCATCAAAGAACAGCTAGGAGAAAATGTCGAGAGCCACATTCACAGAATGACCTTCCTCAAAGGCAAAATGGTATGTAGATACACAAACACATCTCACATTTCCCATTGTCAACAATTCCAGATTGCATTACTCAATAGACTCTTTATAAAAAGTTTAGTTTTTTAGTAGTGCAATTTGAAGGAAAACAGTATTCGTGTTTGATTCATAGATAGCCATATTATACATGCATACCTAATTATCCGCAGCAAGTAAACAGCAAAACTTTTATGAACAAAAATGGTTTGTAGAGAGTTGGATAGCCCTGAGGTGGTGTGCGCTGAGCCTGTTGTGACTCTCATTCTAATAGGACAGCATGCACACAGAATGACTCTTCTCAAAGGCAGAATGAGTCATACACACTCACAATCTCACACTTGCTTGTGTGTTTCAAACAGGGAGTTTGTTTCGACGTCCCAGCTGACAAAGTAAAGGAGATGCAGGTGAGCCATCTTTTCTGCTGGTCTGTCTGTCACTATGTGTGTTGCACTGTCTTTAAAATCTGTAAAAAATAACTCCAAGTAATTCAGACACAAATTAACATAAAAAAAATCTTACTCACAACATTCCCTGCTGTAGCTGAGTTAAAACATTTGGTTATCCCACCAACATCCTTCTCACCCTACTCAATCCTTCAATAGGACACCTGGCAGGACAATCGCCGTTGGCAACTGACAATTGCCACAGAGCTCCCAGATTTGGAGGAGAAGCAGCTTGGTAACCGTGGCGACAGAGGCTTTGGCGGCGGTAACCGCAGTGACAGAGGAGGAGGGTTCAGAGGTGGAAGGGGTCGAAATTTTGGAGGAAACAGTGGCCGTGGAAACGGGTTCCGGAGCGGTGGTGGCTATGGCAACAGAGGAGGACAGAAACGCAGCTTCAGCCAAGCCTTTGATTACTGAAACCCCACCTCTGGACTGATGTGACAGGCTGTCACTCCTCTGGGCTGGCAGTGGTTTTCATTGGCTGTCATAGAGGGACTGCTGTATGACTGGTGGAATTCTCCATTATGATACAAGTTAAGTTGTAGAGTATGCATTAGTGGAACATACATATATATTAAATAATTGACTTCCACTCTCCATAAACTTTACATTGTGTAAAGAAGTAAACAAGGCGTATTAATCTGAAGAAACTGAATTATTACCAAATCGTTTCTGAACCAGGTGTGACAGGGAGAAACCATGTGAAATGTCATTATCTTTTCCTTGTTTTAGACAACCATGAAAAGGCCAGATCCAAAGGGCTGAAGATCAGATTTCCTGTTTGTTAATACAGCCTTTGGTCCCATTGGCAGCCATTTTGTAATGCCTGATGTGTGTTTTTCTTAGATAACGCATTAGCTGAAACCCAGTAAATGTTTGGAACAGCTGAATTTTCACCAAATAAATTGGCACACTATTCAGCTGCATTGTCTTAAATGGCATAGGTTCAGTAACATTAACATCTACTGAAAGCTGTATTAATGTTTCATATAATTTGTATAGCACTATGTGCTGAATAATGGCATAAACAAAACAAAAGCTTCAAAAATGTAACTTTACGAAGCTCATATTCAGTTGATGTTGACTGGGTTTTAGGTAAAGTGTTACTCTTTTTATACTGGGTGTTTGGGGAACAGTGTTTGGTGGCAATCACTCAAGCCTTTGGAAAAATACAAGGCACTGGAGTTTTGGAGTACCACTTGGCAAACGGGCACCAAGTTTTGTGCGTTGCATCATGTGGGAAGCACCCTGCTTCTGCCCTGAACCACACAGAACAGTGAGCAAATGGGTGTGTTTTTCCAGTTGGGTTTGTCAGTGTGATTGCCGCCTTACCCTTCGCTGAAACCTCTCTCCCCAAAACGTTATTGGATGATTGCTTTGCAATTGCCTCTATTTAATACCTGTGTCTATACTGCATCCATTCATTTGAATGAAATTACTTGTTCACTAAAAGTGGTCTGACAGATTACCTGTTTGTGTCTACTCCTTTTTTTTAATGGGTGGAAAGTAAGTACTTTCACACAAGTACTAATGTTTTTGAGGTAACTATTTTACCATTACTGCTTTAGGAGAGTTTAACTTCATTTCATTTATATAAGCTTTCTTTATTCCGCTATTTAATACACCAATGTTGGTTACCTTTAAGATGATTTTGCATACAAATTATGATCTGCTCACAATGAGAGTGTTATAAATGGACTACCAACAACTTATTTAACTTAATCTATATAGGTTAATGAGTGCCAGGAGAATCTACTCCCTATTGACTGGGGAGAGACTTCAGCACAGAAGACAGCAACCGCTCTACAACAGACTAATTGGGTCACTGTATCATTTAAAAACCTTAACATCACTCTCAGATACTCCATACCTGTGGCGGGATGGAGTTCAGCCCACTAACTGACCCACTTTAATGTAAGCTACAGGCCTAACGGTCCTCCCAGCCTTGGAGATAATGCTGTTTTCTGGAAGAAAGAGGCCGAGTTGGCAGGTCAGGTAAGCAGCCATGGGCCATAGAATACAGTTTTTCATTGTATTGGATCTAGTACACAGAAAATGACTGCTGCTCAGATTTGTCTGTCAAGCACATGGCTAAGGAAAGTGATCACTTAATCCCCATGAGTTTGCCAAGCTGAGCATCTGAAGAAGAAGCCCTTAATTTGTGTTTCATGTGTTAAGTACAAATGCAGTTTTGTACAGAGCCATAAAATAGAATCAACTGATACTCTGTCCAGACACGAAGCAAAGCTATAAAACAACAAAAAGCAACTTAATGGCATTTCTAAGTCAGGACAGTTTTTGCTGTATTCAATAGTGGCATGCACATTCAAATTGAGGAAGGCATGTGGTTTGAATTGTGGACATGTTTGCTTGTGCCCCCTCAAAAACTGTTGGGTGCCCTTCACCCCCGAGGGTTCAGGATATTCAGAAGCCCATCCTATTGATCAGAAATTGGCACCAGCCTGCAGGTGTGTGCTGATATGAGCTGGGACACTGAGGTGTGTAAACACCTTATCCTGTTTACTGTTGGTTTTCATGGTCTGTGTTAATACAGTTTTCATAGTAATATTTTGAATATTCTGTTCATTAACACATTCAGTTTTGAAAATATTCAGTTATTCATGTAGATGCATATTTCTGAGTGGGATATGAAGATGTATATGAATTGCTGATTTGGTGTCAGACCTTATGAGCTCTATGAACTATTAACCATGTGTGTAACACATTCAGTGTTACAATTTTTATAGATAAAAGGCTTTGTTTGCTATGTGTTCCTATCCTGCTTCTACAAAGCACAGAGATTCTCCATACATTTTAATTCACCATTTCATTAGTTTGAAACATCTATACAAGAAAATACCTCTACATTTGTAAAATGTAATGTAAAGATTTATTGGCATAGTTACTTTGGCACAATAGTAAAAAGACAACACACTTAAGCAGGTGGTAATAGTATAAATTACATTGAGATAAGGTACATTAAAATTATACTTTACAAATGTGCAAACAGATTCAGACATTTAAATATCTGAGGGACTAGGACTGGTGAGATTCCTGGGAGTAGTATTTTTTCTTGCATAAATCAGGCGTCTCATTTATAAACTGACACACACATGCTTCCAAACAAATCCATGCTAACCCTGAGGAAGGCTTTTGTAGCCGACATGCGTTGGTTTATCCTAGCCATGAAATAAAGGCTTTTTAATTTTTTGCATTGGAGACTTGCGTGCCTGTGATTTTTTGTAGAGCTTTTCCAGCCTACAATTCTTTGAAAAATTTATTTTGACAAATATATATATGATATAAAAATATATCGGAAATAAAAATGTATTGATATTTCTGTGAATCTAATCTACCTTTATCTTTATCCAAGGTATGAATGATAGGGATATAGTTCTTCATTTGTTTTTAGATTGTTCTAAATTATCGTACAATGTAGGTAGAGTTGGATGTAGAGTAAGATGAGTGAAGTGAATATTTTTAGCCCTTGGGGTTTCTGCTCTGTGGGACGGATCTGACCTCCTCAAGCCTTTCTAATCCTTTTTACTGCACTAAAAGACAGCTGAACAATGCTTTGTTGCAGCTCAGCCTGCAGCTAGAAATAGTTCTTATGTCAAGTCTGGATCTTTCTATAAATGAGGATCTGGTCTGTTTTTGCCTGAGTGTCAGCTACAAGGAAAGATAGACAGTCAGGTCAAATACAAATACATTCAATTAGTCAGTGGACCAGATGCATTCAAATATACTTCACATTAAATACAAACACATTGCAATAGTCTTCAGAGCTAATACATTCAAATATACATTGGATCAAACAAAAATACCTTAAAATAATCAGTATGGCTGGATATTATTATGATTTCATATTATATTATTATTATTTTTGACTGGTTCATTGTTCATGCTGGTTCAAAAATACCTTCATACCTTTTTATGTGTCATTTCCCTTTTCTTTTTTTTTTTAAATATATATTTTTCCCCAATCTGAGATCCTACTGTGTGAAAACATGAGTTCCCATTGTAGGAATCCAATATTATTAAATGTTGAACAAATGCTTTTCGGATCAGCTGTGATTGCTTTCCCTTGAGCCATTTTTCCTCCTGAATTAAATTAATCGCCATTCTCACTAGTCGGGAAGCAAAATGTCTGTGACATCAAGATAAAGATGAGGCCCGTCATTCCTGATGCCCATTGGCTGTCCTGTAGTCTCTACTGCTAACAAGCATCCCACTATTCAATACATCCCTCATGTTAACCCCACAAATCACCATCTGGATTCAACTGACAGCACTCTGCCCTTAGCCTGATAGACAGACTCTAAACCAGCTAAAATTAAAGTGCAATACATTGTTTACGAACAGTCTAAAAAATTATAAAAGTGAAAAACCAAAGTAGTTTTGAATGGTTGTCTTAAGTCGGCAAGCTGTATACAGAAGGATTGATGGCCAATCTAAAACCCTTGATGGAGGACAGTCCTGAGGCATCCTAGGAAAAGGCCTGTTGGTTGCCATGACTACAGGTGGTTGGTTACTAAATTGCTGTTACTTTGGTTATTTTGTCACTTGTCACAGGGGGTTTGTTGTGCTGATAACAGGCTTTAGTTGCCAGTGTCAGCAGGTTGTTGATGGTTGGCTTCCATTGGTTAGTTGGTTGCTGTTGACTACAAGTCATCGCTGGTGATTACAAGTCCGTTGGCAATTTGGTTCTCCAGGACCAATCCATCGTCATCCTCCTAGGCACATACATACACACACACAGACACACACACACACACACACACACACACACACACACACACACACACACATA
>NW_027283876.1:0-25000 GCF_046629955.1 Centroberyx affinis
CTAACAAACTAACAAACTAACAAACTAACTAACAAACTAACTAACTAACAAACTAACAAACTAACTAACAAACTAACAAACTAACAAAGTAACTAACAAACGAACAAACGAACAAACAAACTAACAAACTAACAAACGAACTAACAAACTAACAAACTAACTAACGAACTAACGAACTAACAAACTAACTAACGAACTAACGAACTAACAAACTAACAAACTAACAAAGTAACTAACAAACGAACAAACGAACAAACAAACTAACAAACTAACAAACTAACTAACGAACTAACGAACTAACAAACTAACTAACAAACGAACTAACAAACGAACTAACGAACTAACTAACGAACTAACAAACTAACTAACAAACTAACGAACTAACTAACAAACTAACAAACTAACAAACTAACTAACAAACGAACTAACAAACTAACAAACTAACTAACGAACTAACGAACTAACTAACGAACTAACAAACTAACTAACAAACGAACTAACAAACTAACAAACTAACTAACGAACTAACAAACTAACAAACGAACAAACGAACAAACTAACTAACAAACGAACTAACAAACTAACAAACTAACTAACGAACTAACAAACTAACAAACGAACAAACGAACAAACTAACTAACAAACTAACTAACAAACTAACTAACAAACAAATGAACTAACGAACTAACAAATTAACTAACGAATGAACTAACGAAATAACAAACAAAAAATGAACGAACAAACTAACAAACTAATGAACTAACAAACTAACGAACAAACTAACAAACTAATGAACTAACAAACTAACGAACAAACTAACAAACTAATGAACTAACAAACTAACAAACAAACTAACAAACTAACTAATGAACGAACTAACGAACTAAAACTAACAAATGAACGAACTAACAAACTAACAAAGTTAGTAACAAACTAACGAACGAACTAACGAACTAACAAACTAACAAATGAACGAACGAACTAATAAACAAACTAACAAACTAACTAACAAACTAACAAACTAACTAACCAACGAAATAACAAACTAACAAACAAAAAAATGAACGAACGAACCAACAAACTAATGAACTAACAAACAAAGTTAGTAACAAACTAACTAACGAACGAAGTAAAGAACTAACAAACTAACAAATGAACGAACTAACTAACAAACTAACGAACTAACAAACTAACAACCTAACGAACTAACAAACTAACAAACAAACGACCTAACTAACAAACTAACTAACGAACTAACAAACGAACAACCTAACGAACTAACAAACGAACAAACTAACGAACTAACAAACAAACTAACGACCTAACTAACAAACTAACAAACGAACGAACTAACAAACAAACGACCTAACTAACAAACTAACTAACAAACTAACAAACTAATTAACGAACTAATGAACTAACAAACTAAGTAGCAAACTAACGAACTAATGAACTAACGAACTAACTATCAAACTAACAAACTAACTAACAAATTAACAAACGAAGTAACAAACTAACAAACTAACAAACTAACGAACAAACTAACGAACTAACTAACAAACAAAGTAACAAACAAAGTAACAAAGTAACAAAGTAACAAACTAACAAACTTATGAACTAACAAACTAACTAACAAACGAATGACCTAACTAACGAACAAACTAACGAATGAACGAACTATGTGAGCACTCAGCAGCTCATCTAGATGAGCTCTAACTCACCAGATAAGTACTGACTAGTTACTGACTAGTTAACTCACCAGATAAGTACTGACTAGTTACTGACTAGTTAACTCACCAGATAAGTACTGACTAGTTACTGACTAGTTAACTCACCAGATAAGTACTGACTAGTTACTGACTAATTAACTAGTAACAGACTCGCTGTCTGACTCACCGATGCCACACTTGCCACAGATGAGGATTTGGTTGTTTTGGATTTCCTGGCTGTCTGAGTTTGGCTCCGCCTCCCTGCACACCGAGCAGCGAGGCTCCTCCCCCGGGACTCCGGCTGCAGCACATGATTGGATGGCAGCATGTGATGACAGAGACAAGAAATGCACTGCGACTCATCAGGCAGACAGGACGCAGTGTGTTGGTGACATTCAGCGCACACACACA
Organism: Centroberyx affinis; assembly: GCF_046629955.1. Taxonomy (NCBI): domain Eukaryota; kingdom Metazoa; phylum Chordata; class Actinopteri; order Beryciformes; family Berycidae; genus Centroberyx; species Centroberyx affinis. The sequence goes on from NW_027283876.1 coordinate 2,121, forward strand.
CACACACACACACACACACACACACACACACACACACACACTCTCACTCACTCACACACACACACACACACACACACTCTCACTCACTCACTCACTCACACACACACACACACACTCTGTCTGTCTGCCCGCTGCTCACCATGCTGGATGTCCTTCCAGAGAACCCAGAATTTGGAGTTGTCCTCAAACGTCACAAAGCAGCTCTGTCTGGGAGGACTGACCTGTCGACCAATCAGAACACAGAGAAATCACATTTTCACTCAATTCACTGCTCCGTGTATGAAGCGGTCTGAAAAAACTGAATTATTTCCACTGATTCACCAGAATAGGAATTTGGTTATTTATGTGGATAATGTTTAACACTAGAAAGCCCATCTGGACTGTTATCTTAACATGTCAACAATGTCAACATGTCGACATGTCAACAATGTCAACATGTCGACATGTCAACAATGTCAACATGTCGACATGTTAACGCACATCAGGACTGTCCAGCTGCAGAGGCGTTCAGAGACCCGTCTCCTGGGAAGAAGACACAGCGTCAGGTGGACAAATGCACTGGGAATAAGTCCCGGGACATGTGCGTGACGTCCTGTGACGTCCTGGGTCAACTGTGTGACGTCCAAACCAGCTGACCTCCCCACACACTGCCTCAGCCAGCTGTGTGCTGACTGGGAAGATGACCGGGCGTAAAAGTCACAAAATACAGTAAAAAACAAAAAGGTGGAAAAGCATTGTCCATATGTGGAGCGGCAGAGCGGGACACTGAACACGCCACATGTTGTTTTTATCTTTGAATCAGTTCATTTGTTTTACAAAGACACCGTGTGTGAAAAAGCACACTGGAAACACATGGAGGGGGGAGCAGTGAACACAACGCAGGCGCCAGTGTTTTCCGACAAGAACGTGACAAAGTGACAAAGTGACAAAGTGCTTCAAGTCGTCCGTTCACCAGAGAGCCGAGGCGGTCCTGCTGCTCTGTTCAGGCTGAGGAGGATTTGTAAAGGAAAGCTGTGCAGGACCCGGAGGCTTCAGGGTGAAACCTGCCAGACTTTTCCACAGCCGGACCGGCAGTGAGGCCGAGGCATGAAACATCAAATGATCGGTTATTCCTGCTGTTCATAAAGTGATGCTGTATGCAGACGACAGCCCGGTGTTCGCATCACACCCGGAGGAATCTGTAGAATCTTCACTATCGATTATTGACAATTTTTCCAAAATATCTGCAGATAAATTGGTCCAAATGTGAAGCTCTTCCCTGAACACTTCATCCAGACTTCAGATAATACTAGAGGTGTGGAAATTTCTCGATTCTAAGATGCATCGCGATGCGGACGTGGACGATTCTGAATCCATTCACAAATGTCAAAAATGGATTTTCTAAATGTTCGTTCATAACGTGATGTTGACAGAACGAAAAAGGTGGAACTCAGCTGTGAGGGCGGTGCAGCACCCGCTACAGGTATCATGTCAACACATCCATGATGAAATATACTGTGAACTTTCTACTCCGTCACTCAGACTAACATTCGCACAGCAGAGCAGAGATCAGTAGAAACAAATAGTGAGACCAGCTGACCAACACACACTGCAGCATTAAACAACTTAAACCAACTCTGAGGTGGAGAAAGTAACTCGGTGCTCAGTCTGTTTCACCTCAATTAACCAATTCTGCATCTGACCCCCCCCCCCCCAAAAGAAATCTCCTCGGATCTAAACGAGTCTCGTAGGCGACCTATTTTGATCTCAAAACAGCGAATTTTGTCGAAAGGGGAGGAGTTTGCATCTCTAGTAAATTGATCTGTTTATTTTAAAGACCCTATAGACAACTTTTTTGCTTTAACTTATCATTATGAAGTAAATGTTGATTGCACAGTGTAATGTCTATAGAATAATGACATCATCAGTGTTTAGATTGGTTCCTATAAGCCTCGCTTTCACTATGCAGCTCTGTCTGCCACCGGGTTCGATCTCCAGGAGAATGAAGGCTCCACTTACGGCACAAAGGAAGCGAGTCATCCATTGCGCAACCAACAGAGGTCCGGTAGCTATCCCCAGTAATAAAAAAAAATAATAAAAAAATGGTAGCTATCCCCAGTAGCGGAAATGGCGGACGGTGGAACAACCGCAGTGACAGTGGAAACACTACCCACTATCACAGACATGGGCAAAATACGGCCCCAGGGCCGGATCCGGCCCGTGGACCATCTCAATCCGGCCCGCAACGTCCTCAAAGGAAAACAAAACGACCCCCAAAAAATCAATAAAAGGCAGCATTATGTTAATAAATCTCGAGGCGAATGACTACGATGAGTCTGTACTGCTATTTAACTCGATTCCAGCAGAGGGCGCTGTCTACACTGGACTAACACTAAAGGCCTCAGCTTGACTCTTGCTCACCTCACTGACAGGTTAGTAACGTTAGCGGTTGTGATGACAGAATCAGAGTTAGGATGAACGCTTCAAAAAAGAGAAAAGTTGACTCTGAATGTCGTGATTTTAACCAAGAGTGGACATCTAAATATTTCGTGACAAGTGTCAGTTCAAAGGCAGTATGTTTGATATGCCAAGAGAGTATCGCGGTGTTCAAGGAATACAACATCAAGAGACATTTTTTGACCAAGCATGCTAACTATGCCACAAACTTGTCATCGCGGGAAAGAGAAGAAAAAGCCCTGAAATTGTCTTCCAACTTAATTGCCAGGCAGAATATTTTTACAAAGCAGTCGACCATCCAAGAATCGGCAACGAAAGTTAGCTACATGCTGTCACAGGAGATCGCGAAACAGAGCAAGCCTTTCTCTGATGGTGATTTTTTGAAAGACTGTATGGTAGAGGCGGCTGGCATACTGCGCCCTGACAACAAAGCTCAGTTCGAAAACGTCAGTCTGTCTCGTCACACAGTCACTCGGCGTGTGGAAGTAACTGATGAAGAGTTGTCTGCTGAATTAAAGGGCAGCTGACTTCACATATTTTTCCATCGCGCTGGATGAGAGCACAGATATCAAAGATACCACCCAGCTACTTATTTTCATTCGAGGGATCGACCACAGGTTTGAAATAGTGGAGGAATTTCTTGCCATGGAGTCGATGAGGGGGACAACAAGGGGATCGGACCTCTACGACAGGGAGTCAGGATGTTCGGAGAGACTGAACCCGCCATGGACTAAATTGCTGAACGTGACCACTGATGGATCACCGAACCTCACCGGGAAGAACGTCGGGCTCCTGCGGAGGATACCGGACAGGGTAAGAGAGGACAACCCCAACTCAGATTTGATCTTCCTACACTGCATCATTCACCAGGAATCCCTGTGTAAATATGTGTTGCAACTTGATCATGTCACTAAAACGGCGGTGAAACTCGTGAACTTTATCCGGCCCGAGGGCTTAACCGTCGCCAGTTCATCCAGCTACTGGAGGAAAGTGAGACAGAAAACACAGACGAGCCACTCGAGTGTTCGCTGGCTGAGCCTGGGGAAGCTGTTAGCCGTGTGTGGGAGCCGAGAGGAGAGACAGAGACGTTTCTGTCGGTAAAGCTGACGAGTTTGCAGAGTTGCAAGACCCGGATCGGGCGTGTGACTTGGCATTCGGGGTGGATGTAACGGGCTGAAGTCGCAGGGGAAGAACGTGTTCGTGCACCAGCTGTATTCGTACGTGCGAGCGTTCAAAGCCAAGCTGACCCTGTTTTCCCGTCAAATGACCAACAAGTGCTTCACACATTTCCCTGGATGTGCCTCCCTGCCACACCGACAGATTCACCACTACTCTCACAGACCTCCACACGGAGTTCAAACTGCGTTTCTCCGACTTTGCTAAGATTGAACGAGAACCGGAGCCGGAGTCCTCTCCCCTTTCGGTCGACAGCGAGAAAACGCCTCCGGATGTGCGACTGACATCCAGTGCGACAGAAGTTCACCACATCCACACCGGACGACTTCTACGGCTCACTGAAGGAAACACAGTTTCCGAACCCGCGCAGGCACAGAGGAGGCTTGTTTTGTTTGGCTCCACTTATGTGTGCGAACAAACTTTTTCTGTGATGAACTACAACAAGTCAGGTTACAGATCACAGCTGACGGATAAACATCTGTCCTCTGTGCTGCGTATTTCAACATCAGACATGACGCCAGACTTTGATGGTCTTGTGAAGAGAGGTGACCGTCTCAATTGTTCCCATTTGGCTAAATTACATGGGTAGGCAATGCTTTCATTCATAAATAGCTCACAGTTATAATTCATTCTCATAGGTTAGTTACAGTTACACGAGTAAAACAGAACAGAAAATGAATGAATGTATTCATGTATAAGACAATGTGTTTGTTCATAAATAGTAAATATTAGCCTTTTCTTCATTCAGTGATGCAGGTCTGTACTGCAGTGGTATTAAATTTTGAGTTAGCTACACAAGTAAAAACAGTCTCACACAGTTACAACAGAATAAAGTAATGACAGAACAGAAAGTGATTTGAATAAAGTTAATTAATGTATACATTCATGAATATGACCATGTATTTGTTCATAATTAGTGTCTGTGAATATTAATATTTTCTTCATTCATTGATGCAGGTATGTACTCTAATGGTAAATATTAAATGTTGATAATTGTAAAACAGTCTGCCTTGAGTCCATATTTATAACATAATGCATTGTGTTTCATCAGTGACCTATGCAGTGGTGCATATCAGATAATTGGCAAGATAGGCTAATTTAAAAGTTGATACTGCATTTCAGTGGATTGTTTTATGTAAGTAAATCTTTTCATTGTAAGCTCAGAGTACAGATTGACACATACAGCTGTAAAAGTCAACATTTTCTAACAGAAAGTTCTTGTTTTTTGAAACAAGGACCCAGGCCTTCTGGGCTGACAAATAGCCTGTAAAGCAATCTGTCATGTCTACCAAATTCATGTAGTTTAACATAATTCAGTACTATGTGTTTCTGTTTCAATTCAATTGTCCAATGTGTGGCCCTTCGCTTACTTTATCTAAGTCAGTATGGCCCACCCCTGCTCTACCACAGCACTGAGATCAGGGTTTCTAGATGGGATTGTTTCTTGCTTTGGACAGAAGTAGTTTGGACAGTAGCAGGCTGCTGGTGGTAGCGTTAGCCATGTTGCTAACGTTTCTGGCTGCTAGCGGTAGCGTTAGCCATGTTGCTAACGCTACCGCTAGCAGCCAGAAAACGAACCAGGAGCTACAAGGAAGCCAGGACCAGCCAGAAACAAACATCTGTTTGTTTCTGGAACAAAAGAAACAAACATCTAACTATGTTTGTTTCTGGCTGCTAGCGTTAGCTATCATAGCTAGGGTTAGCAACGTTAGCGATGTTGCTAACGCTAACAGCCAGAAACAAACAAATGATCCATTGTCCGTTTGATAATCTAAACACAGAACAGGTTTTCTTGCAGTGGCCTTTCTAAAATGAGCAGTGGTGAAAGTTACTATATTGTGTTTTGATCAAGGAGCTGATAAGCAGACAGATGGTTTGTTCTGTTGCACAGAGCTAGACTCTAACAGAAAGAGATCCGGATGTCAAAACCACTTGGAAACACTAGGGGGGACAACGGGGGGAAAGATGAAAAGTTGTCTGTATCCACTGTAATTATGGATCATTACGAATACGCTATGTTGTAAAAGTAGCAAGTTGTCACACAAAAAATAAATCATGTATAGAAATCAAAACTTTTGATGCATCAAGATGCATCGATAATCGTTTTATAATCGCATCGCAGACTCTGAACCGGAACGGAAAGGAACGGTGAGCCGGTGAAGACTCAGACCTCCAGATGATACTGAACCTTCCTGAACATTTTAAATCCCAGACTGACTCTGGATCTTCTTCACCTTTTGTTCTGGGGTCAAATGTTCTGAAGATGAACATTGTTCCAAAATGTAACTGTCAGATATATTCACACTAACAGTCAACAAACTTACAAAAGAATGAGAATTATGTGCTGTAGTTTGTTTATGGCTGACTTTATATTCATAAATCTGAATGCTTGTGTGTGTGTGAGCGCTCCAACGAGTAAAACACCTGAAGAAGCTTCCAGACTGAAGCAGCAAATCCTGATTGGACCTGAAGGCAGCAGGAAACCAGCAGCAGTGAAGTAAACAGGAAGTGTTTATCAGACTGATCATTATCACTGAATGTTGTGATAATCTGTTCAATCACAGATCAATACAGACATGAGTCACTGTGTTACTGGGTTTTAATCACTTTGGGTTCAAATGTTGGAGCTTTGGCCCGGTGTGTGTGTGTGTGTGTGTGTGTGTGTGTGTGTGTGTGTGTGTGTGTGTGTGTGTGTGTGGTGTGTGTGTGGTGTGGTGTGTGTTTGTGTGTGTGTGTGTGTGTGTGTTAGTGTGTGTGTGTGTGTGTTTGTGTGTGTGGTGTGTGTGTGTGTGTGTGTGGTGTGTGGTGTGTGTGTGTGTGTGTGTGTGTGTGTGTGTGTGTGTTAGTGTGTGTGTGTGTGTGTGTGTGTGTGTGTGTGTTACCAACCCTCTGTATCTTGCCCAGGTAGTAGAGTCCATCTGACCAATGACAGAGGACAAACTGTCCAACGCTCAGACTAGACTCCGCCCCCTCCTCTAGGCCACGCCCCTTCCGCCCGGCTCCACCCACAGATGAAACCTGAGGCTCCAGACCACAGAAGGACTCAACTAGGTCCTCAAACATCCTGCAGAACAGAGAAACAGAGCTGTGAATCATCACTGACCCCGCCCCCTCACACACACACACACACACACACACACACACACACACACACACACACACACACACACACACACTACAAGGTTCAGGCAGAGAACTGTGTAGTAAATCAAGGTTCATATTAGCAAGGATGTGTACTGCTACTACTGAAACTACTGCTACTACAACTACTACTAGTACAACTACTCCACATTGCAATAATAGTATCTGTAGTAACAGTACTACAAGTATCTACTAATTGAATAATAAATAACCAGCACTCTGCCTATACTGCCTACTACTACTACAGACAGACAGACAGGCAGATAGACAGACAGACAGGCAGACAGACAGGCAGACACAGACAGTCAGACAGGTTGTCAGATAGACAGGCAGATAGACAGGCAGACACAGACAGTCAGACAGGTTGTCAGATAGACAGGCAGATAGACAGACAGACAGACAGACAGACAGGTTGTCAGATAGACAGGCAGATAGACAGACAGACAGACAGGTTGTCAGATAGACAGGCAGACAGGTTGTCAGATAGACAGACAGACAGACAGACAGGTTGTCAGACAGACAGGCCTACTACTACTACTACAGACAGATAGACAGGCAGATAGACAGACAGGCAGACAGATTGTCAGATAGACAGACAGACAGACAGACAGGTTGTCAGACAGACAGGCAGACAGACAGACAGGTTGTCAGATAGATAGACAGACAGACAGGTTGTCAGATAGACAGACAGGCAGACAGACAGACAGGTTGTCAGATAGATAGACAGACAGACAGGTTGTCAGATAGACAGACAGGCAGACAGACAGACAGGTTGTCAGATAGACAGGCAGACAGACAGACAGGTTGTCAGATAGACAGGTCTGGTTATGATTCATCTCTAAACTGTCAGGGGGGATTTTGACATTTCGGGCGCATGCGCACTGTGTCCTCCCGTCAGTTTGAATGGAGATTCAGCTAACGTTAGCTAATAAACTGTAAAGTAGTTACAGTGAGTTAACTGGCCGCCGTTCAGTTAATAAGACAATATTTACAATGTTTGGTCTGAGAAACGGTTTGAAACGTGACTTTATTTAAACTAACGGACAGACCGGGAGCTTCTGCACGAGACAGCCTGCAGCCAGACTCATCACAGCATAACCCGATAATAACTGCTGCTAAACTAACAGTTATTAACCCGGTAATAACTTGTACTAAACTAACCGTTATTAACCCGGTAATAACTTGTACTAAACTAACCGTTACTGAACTGTTAGTAACTTTAATAAGCCGCAGGGTCTCGAGCTGCTCCCAACGAACTGACGACAGAAACTGATGCGATTTAAAAAGAGAAAAGCAAACCGTCTTACCTCCCACTGGGTCCTGTAACCTGTCTTTCTGTCTTCTGTCTGTCTGCAGAGCGACAGACTGGTTTATATTCCGTGAGACTGGTTTTATTTCAGCAGGAGAGACAGACAGGCTGCCGGTCTGTGTCTCTGTCTTTCTGTGTTTCAGCTTTTCTGTCTCTCCGTCTGTCTGCACGGCGCTAAACTTCAAACTGCGACCGTCGCCATTTTTTCACTTTTCCCGCGAATCACAGTAGGTTTTTCCATCATTTACATAACCTTCGTCATCGTCATAATCGTCATCATCATCATCATCATCATGATCCTCATCATCATCCTCTTCACCATCTTCAGGAAGTCAGTTTGACTTCAGTTTCTCTGAATTCTTCCTTTTCCGATCAAATTAAAAGGAAAACTTGTTTTTCCACAAAGTTTCTTCCTGAATAAACGAAACGGCAACAAAATCTGATAAAATAAATCCATAATCTTTCTGAGTTAAAACACTGATCCCAGTTCAACAGTGTGTGTGTGTGTGTGTGTGTGTGTGTGTGTGTGTGTGTGTGTAAGAGACTTGTGTCAAGTCAGACAGAATAAAAAGTACAGTTTCCTTTCATCACTTTTCAAATTAAAACCACAAAGCCAAAATAAACTTACTTGTCACAAATTTCAAAATAAAATCCTGACGGCAACATGTTGCAGGCACAGAATATAATCTGAATGAAATTAAAAATTACCTTTTCACCTTGTTAATGTTAATGTTCCATGGTCTGGTCTGGTCTGGTCTGGTCTGGTCTGGTCTCATGGTGTGAGCACAGAATCATGATGCAATCAAGCAGTATGCAATCCAGAATTTTGTCTTATTATTGTAATTTTTGTTCTTGTTGTTTTATTTTATTTTTATTTCTTTGTTGTTTTTGTTTTGTTTTGGTTTCTCTCCTCCCGTATACCCAACTCCATTCAATTTAGTGTAATTGAGCGTATTTATTTTTATCTTATCTAATAGTTCTATTGAAACTCAGTGCATATGTCTATATTGTTATGCTCGTAGTTACTTTAATTTGAATTTCTTATACAGTTTGGGTGGGAAACCTGATGTGAGGGGAGGGGGAAAAAATCTGTAACTACATCTGTCCATGATGGTCCCTAATAAAAATAATTATAAAAAAAAAAAAAAAATTCCATGCTAATACACCTAGTAAACAATAAACTTGTGTTTTTATATCAAAATCCTTCCTGGAAATCAGTGCATCTTTAATGGTGACATCATGCTGAACCATAAAAATTCAACCAATAAAACATCACAGATTTTTGAACAGTCCTGCCCTTCCATCCAATAAAACTGCCTTTCTGTCCCTAACTGATCTCCCATTCCTTTACACTTTTAAATGATCCCTCCCTGCGTTAAGCCCCGCCCCACATCCTGTTTCAACAGGAAATACATCACATTCAGGAAGTAAGATGCTCAACATGCTGGCTGTGGTCCAATAGTGGGTGCATTCCATTTGGTAAGGATTTCTCCTCGTCTCCTCGCCTCGCGTCTCTTCCTCGACTCCTCGGTCAAAGGTCACGGAGGAAACGAGGAGAAGATGCGAGGAGGCGAGTGAACCTGGCTTGTCAGTTGGAACGTCTTCACTCCGCCATATTGAACTGACGTGTCAAGCGTTGCGTTGAGGCTCCTCCCACACAGGATGACAGCTGTCTAAATTATTCTAAGGCTCATGTTTTATCCACATAAACACGTTTAACAAAGTTCAGATTAATGTTTAATTCATCTAAATTATGCCAGCCTCTAATGAGCCTTGTCTACCTCATGAAGGTAGAACACTTCAAAAAAATCCCTAATGCCTAAAAAGCGTTTCTGTTTCTGTTTTTATTCAGTTTTTTTGTTATTCTGTCTGCTGTATGCTACATTTTAATTTTGTGAAGCATTTTGCAGCACTGATAAGAAAGGTGCTATACAAATTGTCCAACTTTTATCCTTTATGCGACTTGGATTAGACAACGATCATGTGGCTGTTTGACACTTACTGGCAATGAACCAAAGTGCTTTCTTTTTATTCCTAAATAAATAAATACAATTCCCAAATAACCATAGATCTAGCTGTAAGAGCAAAATGTGCGATTTAAAACAAGGAAATGCTGTTAATGTTTAGTAAGAATTTATTCTCCAGAAAATAAATTCCATGGCAACACACACAAACATAATTCATAAGCCTGATGAAACTGAATGAGAGAAACATCAAACAAACGCAGCAAACCAACTGGTGATCCAGAGAAGACACAGAAGTGATTCCAGCAGTGATTCCGGCCTTTATGATGAAAATATGTGCTGTCATGGCAACGGTCATTGCCAAGGTTATGAATACGGTGAGAATGGAAACAGAGGTAGGCTACGCCTAAAAGGCAGAGACATTTTTATTTTTTTTACATTAAAAAAAATAAATAAAACTGTCTCTAATATAGTTGAAAATGGCTCCGTCTGCTGCTCAGCCCGTGCGTCCTCGGTCACTTCCCGGAGAAACCCCAGCAGCTCCCTCTGCTCTTCACCTCTTGGCTGCCGGGGGACCCGAGGTCAGAGGTCAGAGGTCACACATGGGAGCGGGCAGCAGCATCTGATGGCCCCGGTTGCTCGTCAGGGGGACTGGGATCGGGGCTGGATGGGGACTGGGATCGGGGCTGGATGGGGAGCACAGCGGCTGACTCCGGCTGCTGGTCCACACGAGTCTATTAAAGCGGGAGGGAGCGCCGACGGCCTCCCGCCGGTAGTCTCATGCATGAGGGAGAACCGGGGCCAGCTGCAGCCGTTTGCTCCCCATCCTCAGACCCAGAGCCCTGTGCTGCTGACTTGAGGTCCTGTTAGAAAGAGACGCGCATGGTAAAAGAGACGCATGTGTGCATTTATAGGCTATTTCTATATGTCCTAATGAACGGATTTCATTTAGGCTTATTAGATCATGGAATGTCATTCATATTAATGATAAATAACTATAAAATAAAATTCACGTTACTTGCCCCCCACTCACCCTCTCTATGCGCTGGAGGATCAGCTGGTCTCCTCTGTCCCTAATCACATTCAAGCCTTCAGATCATTTCCTGATGCCTATGTGGGAAAAGTTTGACATCCTACAACTACAACAGATCTGTCAGTATATGAACCTTCATTAACAAATGTTCGTCTATCATTTAAAACATCTGCTATTTCTGTTTGAAGAATATATAACAAGTTGGGGCTACTTACACCTGTGGATTTTTTTCTGCCAATGTCGGCACGTTTTCTGATGGTATGGAGGCGGGGCTTATATCCACACGTGCCAATGCTTAACTGACTTCACTCATTATTCCACATGGAGGATACACCTGAGTATCCTCCGACCACGCCTGATTGGAGGACGGAGGTGAGGAGACTTGAAGGATCCTTCATGCGTCTTTTAACCAATTGGAACGTCCTTCATGATGGCGGCTCATTTTTGGATGCCGAGTCAGCGAGGAGACGAGGCCGCGAGGACGGAGGAGAGGACGCATTTTGGCCAAATGGAATGCACCCAGTGTTTCTGCTTAGGAAGGTTCCTCACTGAGTGAAATGACCTGGAAGTTTCTCAGTGTCAGCCATGATAAGAGCTGTTTGAATCCTCTAAACACAAAGGAAAGGAGCTTCAATGCTTCCTTACTTAGCTCCTTTAGCATAGGAGACACTGGAGCCTCCTTTACCAAAGGAAAGGAGATAACGCCGTCCCACAATTCCTTGCGGCAGCAAGCGACGCACCGTTCATCCGTTCACGAAAACAAACGATCAGACCGACAAGAGACGCAGATCATCATCGAGTTCCCGTTGCTTATTCAGCATTTTCCATCTTATGCCATAAGTTGCTAATATGCTAATATGTTCTGAACAACATGTTAAACCCAGAGGAGAACTATGAACGTTCCTCTGCTGTGAAATGATGAAAGTGAAGTTAAGGTTGTAGAGCAGTGGTTCTCAACCTTTTTTGGGCCAGCGCCCCCCTATCCTTTATCCAAGTCCCTTAGCGCCCCCCATCAAATAAAATGTAGGCCAATTGTCTTCCCTGAATATTAATGTTGATTATTATCCTGTTTATTATTATTATTATTTATTATATTTATATTAGGCCTTTATATTTATTCTTTATTTATATTCTTATTATATTATTATTATTAGTAGTAGTAGTATTCGTATGATTATTATTCTGTGTTATATCATTAAAAAGCATGTCATTGAATGCCAAATAACAGATTTGCGCGGGTCACATATGTCACATATTATGCAGCATGTAACTTTTTGACATTAAATAGGGCAGAATTAATTTAGCAGATTTTTGAATGGAGTTTGGTCTGACATTGTTTTGTGCTATTCCAGGCAAATTAAACCTGGTAAATGTCCCATGTTTTGGGATTTCACATTTCCTTTTATTCATAGACTTATTAAAGATGTAGACCCCAGTATTCTAGAATGTTGCTGCAGTTCACTGGGAATTCTCACTTAATTCAGCATTTTCTTGGCTCATTCCAAGCAAACAGCTATATCTCAAAAATAAAAAGAAATTGACAATCACAAGTTTTTCCATTTAAAAAAACACAACTTTCCCTTTAATTTGGTACCAAATACATGGCAAGGCGATTCAGGGCGTCTCCTTACTTGAGTGTCAACATTCACAGTATGACAACAAAACAGATCCTTCCTATCTTGGCTAACGATAAGTTTCAAAATCCATACAAAACCTCCAGCGCCTCAACCCACACAGTAATAAGATCAGACAGTCGCCAAACAAATATGGAAAAAGTTGCCAAACTTAACGTTATATGGATAAAAGTCTGTGCAACCCGGTCAGTCCTCCTACCGACTCTTCAGCGTACTGCCTCCCGAAAAACAGCGTCCGTCTCCGGCGGTGAGAGCCAGGTAGGTCCCGCTGTTTAGTGAAGGTGATCTTGTGTCTTGTTTTATCGAGCAAGAACAAGCGATTTCGATCAAAAGACTTAAACTCACAATGCCTTCGTAACTTTCCACTCCACACGGCGGGTCAGGTTCTGTCTCACAGCACAATCTGACAGCTTCCAGAAGGTTTTAACAGTGTGACGCTTAGCCGGCGAAGACATTTTTAGATCTAATGTTACCGGTGGACGACTAAACCCGGGAAAATCAAACGTCTCAGTGTCACCAGATACATTTTCCGGCTCCGGGTCATCGATGACAACTTGAAACAAAGCTGATAACTTGATTTTCAGTTTTTGGTGCATTTTAAACAATTTAAAAATGACGGGCGCTCTTGGGCGCTGTAGTGAAATAAAGCCACTTGAATTGAATAGTGTTATAGTGTGTGTCTGGATGCTAGACGCTAAGATGCTTTCACGGGGAAGTCCGACAGTGGAAAATGCCTCTTGTATATTTGTAACCACGGCAATAACACAGCGTTATCCTCGGGAGAAATGAATGCTTTCAAGAGGAAGAAACTCTTAATTTCCTCCACGGGGAATACCAAGGAAGAGAGCGTCCATTTTCCTGAAGTGACACAGTAAACGCCATGTTGGTGAAATTTTATAGATAATACGTCCCGTTCCCGTGAAGGCAGCATGAAGCTGCGCTACAGAAAGCTGACAGAAACACTGAAGTAAAAAGTATGGAAACGATACACCGTCTCGTCTAGTCTCATTGGTGTAAACCGGCAGGTTTTAGAATGTTGCAGACCACATTCTTTTGCAAGTAGTTTAAACTCGTCTCGTCGTGAATCTTTGGTGTAAACTCGCCTTAAACAAACGCCCCCCAAGAACACCTCAACGCCCCCCTTTCAAATATATTGCTTCCAGCGCCCCCCGACGTTCTCTGAACGCCCCCTGGGGGGCGGTACCGCCCCCGTTGAGAAACACTACTGTAGAGGAACCTGCTCAGGCTGCTTTAGTTATTTCTTCATTCTGAGCTTGTTGTCTTGCAGCTTTAGGAAAATCATTCATTCATCTGACTTCAGTCTCAGATGTGAAGCTCTTGCCTTAATAAAGTCTGGATCAGACAGAACCACTTCAGAGCATCAAGTCCACATGTCAAGCTGTTTACTGAGTTGTGTGGTGGCTCTTAAGATATTATATGCATAGGCTTATAATCAGATCATAATCAGCATATTAACCAGAACACAGAAGTCTGTCTTTAGAGAAAAAGGGACATGAGACGTTTTTATCCAGATGATGTTTTTAATTCAACATGTTTGAAACTTAAGAATGATGATATGTACAGCAGTAGATCTGTAGGCCGAACATGTTATGCCTATCTTGCATGAATTTAACAATTATTTTCATACAATCAAACTAATTAGGATTCATGTGGATAAATATGAGCGGACAGGAGGCTGAGCGTGAGAAACCATTCTCAATGTGAAACCATTTCCTTTCACTTTAGTGACTGGTCGCCTTTATTCCTTTTTATTTCAATTCCAACCTTGGTGATGAAGTGATATTTTTCACCGGGTCGTCCAGGTTTACAGCCTGCATGAAACACGGTAAGAACACACAGGGAGAAGATCTGAGATGGTTTCAGTCGTCCATCTTCTGAACATTGTAGTTTCACACAGCAGATCCACCTCATTAACATAATCACATAGTCTAGTGTCAGTGCAGTGGGATTCTCTGAGCACCGCGGTTCTTTTCCTGAGTCCTGATGAATTCTCCTTCCCATCTTTCCTTGACCTCATGACGTTTTCCAACGCGGTCGAGGAGAAGTGGTGAGGAAGAGGAGTTAGGACAGATTTTTTTGACTATTCGACCGCAGCCCCTGAATAGTGTTTATCTGTTTCAGCAGAGGCTTTTATTCTGAAATGACCTGACGTTTATATTATGTTACTTCCTACAGCAGAGGCTTTTATTCTGAAATGATCTGATGCTTCTAAGATAATATGTGACTTCCTGTGCTGTGGTTTGTGTTGTTTTCAGTGTGAAGTCAGTTTGATTCATCAGGTACTGCGTTACCTTTTCTAAAGTGACTGTGTGTGTGTGTGTGTGTGTGTGTGTGTGTGTGTGTGTGTGTGGGTGTGTGTGTGTGGCCTAGCCCACAGGGTGTTGTGATGCACCTAGTGCAGTAGTTAGAGGGAAGGTGCACGTCTGCTTCCCACCTGCTTGCTGCCCTCTTGCGGCTCGCTGCCCTTGTGGTGAACAGGGAAGCAGCCTGGTGTCTTCTCCTGCAGCACACAGCCTCTCCATCACCAAGACTCCTGCCAGGCTCCTCGGGGCCGCTCACGGTAACTGGGCGCCCCGCGGCCCCGGGCGGACATGGCGGGGGATCTCGGAGCTGCGGTGGTCCCCAGAGGTGGTGTGCGGGCCCACAGAGTGGACACGCCCTGGCATCAGCCAACCGCTGCCCCGCTGCCTTGTGGGTCTGGGAGGACAAAAGGCTTGGGGAGCAGACCCTGAGAGAAAAGCAACATGGTGGCAGCACGCGTAGGCGGACCTCGACACACTGAGGAACCTGCAGCTGCCTGCAGCTGGGGAGGCTGCTGGTCGTCTTGGGCTTCCCCTGCCACTGGAATCCACTCTTCTTCAGCCAAGAAGTGCTATTGAGGAACACGCACCCCCTGTAGCACTTTAAAAACCTCTTTGCGCAGGTCTCCACTTTGACCTCGGTGATAGAACATCTGGAGCCAGCAAGTCTGGCGGCGATGGGGTGTCTGGCGACGGGGGCAGGTTTGACTGAACTGGAAGCCCTCAGTCGGACCCCTACACATCAGCGGCACAGGGCATCATGCTCGCTAGCAGCTGGACTGAGTGGCAGCTGCTCTCGGCAGACCCGTGTGACTGAGCAGCCCTGTTTAGGACCGCACTGCTCATCCCAATTGAGGAGGGGCCTAGAAAAGGTGGCCTGAAAATTGGCCACTCAAACCACTCCAGGATAGGTTACCGCGCCTATCGGGACATTCCACCCTGTGGTCGAAATAAAAAAGCAACTAAATTGAAACTGGCATCATGGAACGTGAGAAACTTCCTGGACTCAACTGGCAACTCTGACAGACCCCATCGGAGAACAGCACTAGTTGCTGCTGAACTGAGACTGTACAATGTTGACATTGCTGCCCTGAGCGAGACCAGGCTCCTGGATGAAGGATCCCTAAAGGAAGAAGGAATGGGCTATACCTTCTTCTGGAAAGGCTATCCCCTGGTGGAAACCATCTGCATGGTGTGGGACCGGCAGTCAAAAACACACTCCTACCAAGCCTGACTGAAACACCTGTCGGCCTCAGTGAAAGGCTAATGTCCCTCTGTATTCCCCTAGCAAAGAAGCACTTCGCCACCTTTCTCAGTGCTTATGCACCAACTCTGCCATCTGAGAACGAGGCCAAGGTGCTTCTATCGGTCGCTGGATGAGGTCCGCCGGATCCCCAAGAATGACAAGATCCTCTTGCTTGGTGACTTCAATGCTCAGGTTGTCCAGAACAACAGAATATGGAGTGGAGTGCTTGGTGGACATGGTGTTGGTCAGGTCAATGCAAATGGCATGAGACTTCTGACCATAACTAATACACTGTTCCAGCAGAAGAACAAATACAAAACATCTTGGATGCATCCCCGCTCCAAACACTGGCACCTAATCGACTACATCATAGTGAGACGCAATGACATCAGCGATGCTCTCATAACCCGAGCCATGAGAGGAGCAGAATGCTGGACGGCCCACCGTATGATCATTGCCAAACTCCATTGCCAAGCACCCGGCTAAGGAAAGCTGAGGTGAGAAATGAGTTCCCTCACTCCCTAGCTGAGAAGCTGAGGGAGACTGAACCAGGTCTGAGCTCAGAGGAATCCATGGACCAGAAGTGGGCCTCGATTAGTTCCTCACTTTATGAGGCAGCAGCTCAAACCATTGGCTACAGAGGCAAAAAGCATCAAGACTGGTTTGACGACAACTCAGACACCAGCAAGAACTTGCTGGACAATATGCACAAAGTGCACAGGGCAACCTTAAATAAACCTTAAATAAGCCTTCATCCAGCTCAATTAGGCAGCAGTGGCAGGTAGCTCGCAGGGAAGTTCAAAAGACTGTGCTGACCCTGCAACATGAATGGTGGACAAGTAAGGCTCATGAGATACAAATGTATGCAGACAAAAATGACATGCACAATTTCTACAACTCTGTAAAAAACATCTATGGTCCAAAAACTGCTCTGTCACCCCCTGAAAACAGCAGATGGTCTCACACTTTTGAAGGACCAAAACCGGATCCTGTTGAGGTGGGCAGCTAAGGTCAGTGAAGGAAGAGGCGTTTAGGAGTGGGGACAGAGTCAGGTTTATAGAGTCAAAGTACAGGTTTAGCAAGGCGGTGAGAGAAGCTAAACGACTGTACTCTGAGAAACTCCAACACCAGTTCTCAGCCAACGACTCTGCTTCTGTCTGGAAAGGGCTCAGACAGATCACCAACTACAAACCTAGAGCCCCCCACTCTGCTAACGACTTGCGCCTGGCCAACAACCTGAATGAGTTCTACTGCCGCTTTGAAAGACAATGGGACAGTCCTGACACCTCTCCACAGCTGCCCACCTCAGAGCCCCCCTCCCCCCCTACCACAGTGACGACTTTCTCCATCCTGGACAGGGACGTTAACAGGCTTTTCAAGAGACAGAACCCCCGCAAAGCAGCCGGGCCAGACTCTGTCTCTCCATCCACCCTGAAGCACTGTGCCGATCAGCTGTCTCCGGTGTTCACAGACATTTTCAACACCTCACTGGAGACATGCCACGTTCCAGCCTGCTTCAAGACCTCCACCATCATCCCTGTCCCCAAAAAGCCAAGGACCACAGGACTTAATGACTACAGACCCGTCGCCCTGACCTCTGTGGTGATGAAGTCTTTTGAACGCCTTGTGCTGTCACACCTCAAAAACTTCACTGACCCCACCCTGGACCCCCTGCAGTTCGCCTACAGAGCCAACAGGTCTGTAGACGACGCAATAAACATGGCCCTCCACTTCATCCTCCAGCACCTGGACTCCTCAGGAACCTACGCCAGGATCCTGTTTGTGGACTTCAGCTCTGCCTTTAACACTATCATCCCGGCTCTGCTACAGGACAAGCTCTCCCAGCTGAGTGTGCCTGACTCCACCTGCAGGTGGATCACAGACTTTCTGTCGGACAGAAAGCAGCACGTGAAGCTGGGAAAACATGTCTCTGACTCCCGGACCATCAGCACCGGTTCCCCCCAAGGCTGCGTTCTTTCCCCTCTACTCTTCTCCCTGTACACCAACAGCTGCACCTCTAGTCACCAGTCTGTCAAGCTCCTGAAGTTCGCGGACGACACCACCCTCATTGGGCTCATCTCTGGTGGGGATGAGTCAGCCTACAGGCAGGAGATCGACCGCCTGGTGTCCTGGTGCGCACTGAACAACCTGGAGCTCAACGCTGTGAAGACAGTGGAGATGGTTGTGGACTACAGGAAGAACCCAGCCCCACTCACCCCCATCACCCTGAGAGACTCCCCAGTCGACACTGTGGAGTCCTTCCGCTTCCTGGGCTCCATCATCACCCAGGACCTCAAGTGGGAGCTGAACATCAGCTCCCTCACCAAAAAAGCGCAGCAGAGGATGTACTTTCTGCGGCAGCTGAGGAAGTTCAACCTGCCGAAGACGATGATGGTGCACTTCTACACCTCCATCATTGAGTCCATCCTCACCTCCTCCATCACCATCTGGTACACTGCTGCCACTGCCAAGGACAAGGGCAGACTGCAGCGTATCATTCGCTCTGCTGAGAAGGTGATTGGCTGCAATCTGCCTTCCCTCCAGGACCTGTACGCCTCCAGGACCCTGAGGCGAGCAGGAAAGATTGTGGCCGACCCCTCTCACCCTGGACACAAACTATTTGAAACACTCCCCTCTGGCAGGAGGCTGCGGTCCATCAGGACCAAAACCTCACGCCACAAGAACAGTTTCTTCCCGTCTGCAGCTGGCCTCATCAACAAGGCCCGGGACCCCCACTGACACAGTCCCGTATCCCCCCCCCCCATACCTTTGCACATTCTTGGAAAAATTTTTGCACATACCTGTACAAACTGTACATTTCATTCACTATTGCACATATATATTTGTACATATTTTTATTTCTTATTTCTTATTATATTTTTTATTATATTTTTAATTGTATTATTATTATTTTTATTTTATTTTATTATTTTTTATGTTTATTGTATGCACCTCCATGCCAAAGCAAATTCCTTGTACTGTGAAAACTTACTTGGCAATAAACGTTATTCTGATTCTGATTCTGATTCTGATTCTGAGCACTTTGATGCCCTACTCAACCAACACTCTCCTGCAGACCACACCATGCTGGAAGAACTGCCTGAACGCCCCCCATACATGACCTCAGCCAGCCGCCAACCTTCATGGAGGTTCTAGCAGCTGTCCGTGCTTTAAAGAACAACAAGTTCCCTGGCACTGACAGCATCCCTGCAGAACTACTGAAGCAGGGAGGGTACCTCTGCACAAGAAGTCTCCATCAGTACATTACCAAGGCCTGGACAGATGAGAACATACCCCAACAGTGAAGGGACGCCAACATCGTCACCATCTACAAAAATAAGGGTGACAAGTCC
This sequence comes from Centroberyx affinis, assembly GCF_046629955.1. Classification (NCBI taxonomy): domain Eukaryota; kingdom Metazoa; phylum Chordata; class Actinopteri; order Beryciformes; family Berycidae; genus Centroberyx; species Centroberyx affinis. Next base: position 21,734 of record NW_027283876.1, read on the forward strand.
ATTTGCGATAACAGTGGGGGAATATCACTCCTTGCTGTTGCTGGCAAGGTCTTGGCCAAGGTGATGCTACAGAGGCTGATCAATAACATCAGAGTCAATGCTACCTGAGTCACAGTGCGGGTTTAGGAAGAACAGGAGTACGGTCGACATGATCTTTACAGCACGGCAACTTCAGGTTGCACGGCAACTTCAAGTGCCGGGAACAACATCAGGACCTCTTCATGGCCTTTATCGACCTCTCTAAGGCCTCTGACACTGTCAACAGGGAGCTCCTGTGGAGTCTGCTTGCCAAGTTTGGCTGCCCGGTCAAATTTGTCAGCATCCTCTGCCAATTCCATGATGGGATGACGGCTCGTGTGACCATTGGAGGACAAGAGTGTATCTTCCTCCTATGTGTCACCCAGCTTCTCCATAAGGAGCTTGAGGACAGCAGCGGCGTTGCAGTGGACTTCAGACTGGATGGAAACCTCTTCAACATCAGGAGGCTCCAAGCAACCACCAAACTGTCCAGAGAGAGAGAGCGACTCCTGGAGCTGCAGTACGCAGATGACTGTGCTCTTGTGGCTCACTCCCCACAGGACCTTCAGTCCATCCTTGCTGTGGTTCTCAGGGCCTACAGCAGGATGGGGCTGTCTGTCAACACCACCAAGACAGAAGTGGTCTGCCAATGGAGTTCCAGTACCCCAAGCACATTGCCCATCTTCACCATCGAGCACAAACAACTGACAATAGCTCCATCCTTCAAATATCTGGGCAGTATCCTTTGTGAGGACCGCAGCATTGACCACGAAATTCAAAACTCCGGCGCTGGGTCTTTCAGAACAAGAATCTCCACCTGCACACCAAGGTTGCGTCTACGAGGCTGTCTGCATCACCACCCTCCTCTACAGCTGTGAAGCCCGGGTCACCTACAGCCGTCACATCAAGTCCCTGGAGCGTTTCCATATGGGATACCTACAGCGCATCCTGGGGCTCACCTGGCGTGATCGTGTCCCTCATACTGAAATACTTGCAAAGACCAACTGCAGAAAGTATCGAGGCCACGATCACCCAGCACCAATTACGCTGGCTTGGACATGTGATCCGGATGCCCCAAGACCGTCTGCCCCGCAGAGCGCCGTATGGCCAGTTACGCCATGGCCGGCACTCGGCAGGAGGGCAGAAGAAGAGGTACAAGGACCAGATAAAGACTTCACTGAGGAAGTGCAACATCAGACCCGAGGACCCGGAGGTTGCTGCTGCTGACCGCGACTCCTGGCAGCGCTGCCTAGACGGAGCTCTAGGCTGGAGGAGGAGAAGACTGCCAGAAGACAGCAACAGAGATTCAGGAGGAACACACCTATGGCTGCCAGTACTATCACCTCCACTACAACTGACACATGCCCCACCTGCAATAAAATATGTAGTTCCAGGATTGGACTCTTCAGCCAAGGACCCACCATTAAAGGACATAAGTGGACGTCGTCATCGGGTTCGATGGACAACCATAAGCAAGTAAGTGTGTGTGTGTGTGTGTGTGTGTGTGTGTGTGTGTGTGTGTGTGTGTGTGTGTGAACAGAATACACCAGATATTCAACCAAAGAAACTTTAATAGAGGAAACAGCAGCTCTACATTCAGATTCATTCTGACAGAAATAATCAACATGAAAGAAGCTCAGTGGATTCTTTCAAAACAATAAACAGAATAGAACAGAATAGAGTCAGAATCATTAGTCGTGAGTAGTGATGAAGCAGCCAAACATCACATTTAATAAAAAGGGATAACAGACAGACAGAGAGACAGACAGAGAGACAGACAGACAGACAGAGAGAGAGACAGAGAGAGAGAGAGAGGGAGAGACAGACAGAGAGAGACAGACAGACAGAGAGAGAGAGACAGGGTTATGGTCAGTGAGTACTGCCAGCCCGTCAGGACTGGTTAGGGTCAGAGGTCAGAGGTCAGAGGTGGGGTCAGAGGTCAGAGGTCGGGGTTGGGGCGTATCTTCATCTCGGTGAACCTCAGTGAGTACTGCCAGCCCGTCCAGCTGGACCACTCCACCCCGTCGGCGTAGGAGGCGTGGCCTCCTCTCAGGTACTGTCCGTTCAGGTTGGAGGTGTGGCAGTTGCGGTACCACCACGCCCCCTGGTAGTACGCCGCACAGTTGTTCTCTGATTGGTCCTGGTCCCGGTCCTTCGTGGTGAACCGCATCCCAGAATGCTTCAGGAGAGAATCGCCTGGAAAGGAAAGGGACTGTTAGAGCAGAACGGAACTATTTAGAGTAGAACATATCTATTAATGGAACTATTTACAGTAGAACATATCTATTAATGGAACTATTTACAGTAGAACAGAACTATTTACAGCTGAGCAGAACTGTTCCAACAGATAGACTCTATGAGATGAACAGCTATAAACCAGATGAGGACTGCAGGGAGGCCAGGCACTGAGGTCACCTCCTCCTCTGATGGACTCCCAAGGTGCTGAAGGTTGTTAGACTCAGCTGACCTCTGACCCCAACCTCCGACCTCTGTCTCACAATAACTGCAGCAGTAGTAGTAGTAGTAGTAGTAGTAGTAGTAGTTGCAGTAGTATTTGCAGTAGCAGTCGCAGTAGCAGTAGCAGTAGTAGTAGTTGCAGTAGTATTTGCAGTAGCAGTAGCAGTAGCAGTAGTAGTAGTAGTAGTAGTAGTTGCAGTAGTATTTGCAGTAGCAGTCGCAGTAGCAGTAGCAGTAGTAGTAGTTGCAGTAGTATTTGCAGTAGCAGTAGCAGTAGCAGTAGTAGTAGTTGCAGTAGTATTTGCAGTAGCAGTCGCAGTAGCAGTAGCAGTAGTAGTAGTAGTATTTGCAGTAGCAGTAGCTGCAGATGAAGGTAGGAGGCCTAACCAGACCTAACAGTGCTGCGTGAGGCTTTTGTTTGATGGCAGACTACAGAGAGTAACAGTCTGAACAGGAGGAGATGATGATGATGATGATGATGATGATGAAGGGTTTGGGTTAGTTTGGTTACTATCATGTTTACTGGTGATCTGGCCAAGTCTGGAAGTGGAACCAGAGTGGAGCTGAAGCCTGCAGGCTTCAGGCTGCAGGCTATAGTGCAGGGAAAGGGTCAAAATTAAGACTACTGAGAAGCCGTCGGAGGCTATATCCCTGCCGAAGCCAGCTACTGATCTGGCCAATGATAAGCCGGCGCTGGTAACTGAGAGGCCGGCGGTGGGAAATGAGAAGCCGACTACTCATTCGACCAAGGTGTAGCTCCATGCGTCTTACCTAGCAACCCACTGGATCGGC
>NW_027283877.1:0-36849 GCF_046629955.1 Centroberyx affinis
GTTATTTTCATTAAGCAAAACACAGGATCTGATATAACTATCCCCTGTGCACCTTCAAACACAGATGTTCTGTTGAATCAGGCCCATGACACCATTTAACATTGAATACTGGGGTTCAAAGGAGAGAGGATAAAGAATGGCTCTATTGGATTTCTGTGTGTGGAGACATTTGTTCAAGGTGCTCTTTGGTGTGGGGTTGCTTAACATACAAATTTAAAAAGCCTTTATTGCATGGGTAGCTCAAAAGACCACATTCAAAACCAACTCCAACCGGTTTCAGCCATGCTGTGGCCTTCAGTGATGCTCTGCTGCTCCCTGATGAAGGCCACATCATAACTGAATTGCATAGGAGTTGGTTTTGAATATGTTTTTTTTTAAATACCCATGCAGTTTTTGCTTCAAGAGTGCCTTGGAACTCTTTCTTTCTTCATTTTCATTAAAGTGTTGTATAGGTGAGTGTAGAGTAAGTCTGGCGTGCTAAAAGCAGGAGGACAGTGATTGTGGGACTCTTACACTGTTGGATAAAAAATGGATGATGTTCAATCCATTCCAGAAGTTATTTTGTGATGACGTGTGGTAATTTACTTTTTTTGGTGTACTCACTTTCTCTCAACCTGTCTTATCTACTTCTACTTCACTTAGTGATTTCCTATGTTTCCCAGAATGCCTTTTGAGAACCCCCAGAGCACAGGTGTGAACTCAGCTGTGGGTTATAGGTGTAGATGGAGAGAAAACGTTACACACTACTGATTAAATGCTTCAAATTGTAATAAATAACCTAATCCCTTGGAGTACTCAAATACATCAAATTAATATGATTACTTTCAGTTTCAGTAATCAGATTACTGTAATCCTATTACATTTAATCCGTTACACCTCAACCCTGGCACCACCAACACTGCCCCTCTATCTCGCTGATTGAAATGGATGTAGTGGCATAACAGTGTGGCTTATTATAGACAATGTTCTCGCTCCAGTTCGAAGGCTGGAATCAAAGGCACCTCTCTTTGAGTCTCGTTTTACATAAGCCATTGCTACAAATGAAGTTTGTTTGTGATATTCAATGCAGTGCGTGCTTTGAGATAATATCATCACTTGCTTTAATCTTTTACCAAGATATAGTGTCAGAAATTAATCCCTCTTCTCATTTACTTCAAACTACACAAACATCTAATTATAAAATTCCCATTACAATTGTATGACAACATTATAAATGAGCTTGTAGAGTGACTGACATCAGTTTTACTTGTCTCTAGCTCTCCTCTCTCTCTCTCTCTTATGTTGTGTAACTGAGAGGGGCCGAGTGCTACAGTGACGCTCACTGTTGTTGCATTTCTTTGCTTTTAACCAGTCCATTAGGCCCAGATAACCTCTGCCTAGTGGACCCTGGCAGCTTAAAACCCTGTGACCCCTGCCCTTGACCTTTGCCCTGACCCCCATCCACCCTCCCCACCACACCCCCCACCCAGTCCAAGAGGACCTGCTGGGGTGAAGTGGGTGCTCTCCCAGCGCCTCAGAGGGAGCTAGGGTTACTCGAGCATGTGGATTCATTAACAAATATCTGTCTGTTTGCCCCAGTAATAAGGAAGGCTGCAATTTAAAGTGAGTGGCCAGCCGCTTGGAATCCCAACTAGCCGGGCCAGGCTGCCAGTGTCAATCAAAAGCCAAGGTTCAGCAGTAGGGCATCGGCAGTCGCTACCTGCCACCATCGCCACTATATATATAGTCATGGATTATGGTCTTCTACAGACACCATACAGTGGAGTGATAAGCCCTCACTGATGAATGAGAGGTCAGGGGAGAGTGAGGAGAGACGCATGGGGCTCTCACCCCCCCTCATGGCCAGTGACGGTAACACTGGGCACTGCTACTGTAGATTTTTGTAATATTTAATTAAACACTAGTATTGTCTAGTAAAGTTGATGCGTAAGTATTGCAGTAGTACTGCAAGACTCAAAACTCTATTCTGTGCTTTTCAAACTTTTGACATGGTGATTTCCGTCGCACACAGTTTACAACACAAATGCATTACGGATGAAGTATGGTTATGTTGTGTTGTGGTACGGTTGCATTAGGTTGCTTTACAGTATTGCTGCGCATTTTGCAGTGAAGTGAAGGCCGTTCAGAGTTGTCCGGTCTGTCAGGTGAGCTCAGGACAGGCAGCCAGAGCGTTTCACCTCAGCACTGACAGACAGACGCTCAGACAGATGGACAGACTGACGGAGGGGCTGATGGGGCGCAGCGGCCAGTGAGCCATCGAGCCAGCTAGCCTTGCTTTACAAGTCCACTGATGCATGTTGCTGGTGATCTGGACACCCTGTTAGCTTGTGTGTGTGTGTGTATGTGTGTGTATTTGTTTCTGTCTAAGTAGATGTATGTTTGTGTTTGAGTCTGTGCGTGCATATGTATGTGAGTGTGCCTGCTTGATTGTATGTGTGCGCACGTGTGTTTCTGAGTGCATGTGTGTAAGTATATGTATGTTTGTGTTTGAATCCGTGCATGCATATATAGTTGTGCATGTTTTTCTACCTGTGTGTGTGTGTGTGTGTGTGCATGCGTGTGTAGGTGTGTTTGTTTTATTTGTGCCTAAATATAAGTATGTTTGTGATTGCATGCATAAAATTCAATAGACGTATGAGTGTGCATGTTTGCCTGCTTTTGTGTGTGTGTGCGTGTGCAGAGGTGTTGGTGTGCTCTTTGATCAAGGCCCTGCTAAGCCCGGGAGGACCCAGCATCCCATGCAGCCTTTGAGCTGGAACAGTGGCCTTTGCAGAAGAGGTGAAAACAGCTAACGGCGACAAGCGTCTCGATCAGGCAAACAGATAGCAGCTCAGAACAAGGACTCACAGCTTCCCATCTGATAAACCTGGAGATGTGGCGTTAGCAGGGAGGATAAGGCAGTGTGGCGGTGATAAGAGTGTGGAGCATAACTTCCATTTCTGGAGCTCTAAGGTTTATTCAGCAGAGCAATTTGGGGTCGATCTTGGCCTTTTATCAAACATCGGATATCAGCCAGTCAGTGTCGTCCACCTCTGATATAATGGATATGATATAGTTTGTTTATACATATTTATTGTAGAATTGATCAATGCTACACTGGTTGTCTATGAGAAGCCCTTAACCTGAATGCATGAGGTATTTAGGTTATGCATGGATATTTATGTTTGAGTTAAGTTTGGTTAAGAAAGTTGTGAAAAGCTTATTGTTTCATGCAAGTCATACAAGTCAAAAAGAATACACTATCTGCGGGAAATCGGTTGAAACATAACATGTACAGTCTATTTAACCACCCATAGTATGTTTTGCACTATCCCTTTACACTGTATATGAGGTTCTGTTATCCCTGTACCATGGGTCAGTATGTACTGTGGAACGTTTCTACACCAATGTCACCAAGTCTGCACACTTGTTGTATTTGGCGATTAAATTCATTATGGTCGTGATTTGGAAATAGAGTAGAGACCCGGGGTGACTCGAGGTGAGATACGTCAACGTCCAGCTGTGACCCCACAGCACTTTCTTTAGCCCCTTAGGGCCAATCATATTTCTCTAAACAATAATCACATGGGGTCCTGCAAAAATAGATCCTCCAATAATGCCATAGGGAAACCTTGTTGCGTTCCTGTTGGTGCCATGCTGTAGGTCAGAGATGAATGGTTAATGTCACACCAGGATACACGCTCCGCATCAATCCTGGGCCCTGAGTCACCAGCCGCAGCGCGGCCAAACTAAACCAAATATTTCATCTACAATGTAAAACACGCTCACAGCCATAAACATGCTTCAAAACGCGGTGGGCCACGGCCTGAAAAATGATTTTAACCATAACCGTGAGCGCTCTCTCTCTCTCTCGCCTAGTGAGCGTTTATTTATGTAGATTGGATAGAGTGGCGTATAATTATTCCGGCGCTGCCAATGTCTTCTTTTATTTATTCTTCGTTTCCTTTCCTCCGCAGGGCCGAATATTGTCTTGGGATGGGGGAAAACAAGACGCACACATCTATCTTTAGACACACACTGGCCACTTGCGCGCATATCTGATTACAGGTTTTAATTATTTGAAAGTTCCTCCACAGAGAAAGGTCCTGAGGGGTGACTTTAATAGCGTTGAGTGTATATTGTGACTATTAATTACAGCCCTCAGATCTAACTTCAGTCCATTTGGAATTCTGTGAAGAGTTGGTGTGTGTGTGTGTGTGTGTGTGTGTGTGCGTGTGTGTGTGCGTGTGTGCGTGTGTGTGTGTGTGTGTGTGTGTTGGTAGTTGGTGTGGGTGTTTCAGAAAATGTGTGTGTGAGCTTTTGGATGCATTTCTGTGTGTGTTTGTCTGTGGTACAGTATGTTCAACTATGTTATCGTGCTTAAGCATATGTATGTTCATGTTAGCCAGACTGCCAGTGTGTGCATTTCTGTGTGTGTGTGTGTGTGTGTGTGTGTGTGTGTGTGTGCATGCATGCTGTGTATTTTTCCATTTCCCCTCTTGCCTTTAAATAAGAGCAGTGCTGCTGAGCTGTTTATTGGCTCAAGGTTTCTGCAGCGGTAATGATGCATGGAGAATGATGTGGGCCGGACTGGAGAGCGGGAGGCCTGTGCACCCTGGCCTTTCTGAAGTTACATTTAACCCAAGCAAAAACCCTCAAAGACAGCCAAGGGAAGTGTGTGTGTATGTGTGTATGTGTGTGTGTGTGGTAGAAAGGATGCTTTTGGAATCCTCAAATGTCAAAATGTCCTTAATTCAGTTTGAACCTCTTTCATGTATTAATCCTGAGTGATTTAATTCAGTGGGTATAAATACAGCTGTTAAAATATTCATTGGAGACACACAGGGAGAGAGTGTGTGTGTGTCTTAAGTGAGAAAAATGAGTGTGTACAGCCAGTTAAGGTCCATACCATACATGTTGTACAGTGTACACTACCAAAGCAGAAAAGTCATAAAAATAATCTAAAGCGTATTAATTTAAAAACTTTAAAAAAAAAACAAATTTACCCATAAACTTGCTGTCGTAAACTTGCTACAACCCCTCTCCCAATCAGACTAAAAGGGTTCCTGCTGTGGCCCTGATGTAAAATTCAAAATCTTTTCCATGACTTACCATAACTAAGTTGGAGTGCGTCCATGACCTAAATGTTTTATACCTTCTTGGTTTATTGATGATGTCTATCCACTGAGAAAAGCCGTAAAGGGACAAACAGTCTGGTTTCAACTACAGCTGGGCTTGTTGTGGAGAAAACCAGCTGAAAACCATCTAATGCAGTAAATGTGTAGTGAAATACATTTCGGTTAATTCCTTTAAAGTGACTCATTTGTAAAATCCTCTGATATTCCCCCACTTCCCCAATTCCCTGACTTTCCCTTTCCACCTCTCTAAATTACATGATATTCCAGAAATTCCATGACCAGTGGGAAAACTAGGGTATGACCAATGTGGGTTTTTGAAGATTGATAGATTAAAGCTGCCTATGGCCACTATTTTCTGTATTTAGTGTTTCCCCCCAAATTTTATTCCTGGCCTCTGAAACAGCGTTTATACCCTGTGATACTAAAATTCTCCATTGAGCCATCTGAAATCAAAATTATGACAATAAAACCATATTCATTAGCTGGGGTCGGGGAGGAACCTCCATGATAGCAGACATGGACGAAACCGAAGGTTAGACCTACGTATCGGTCTAACCCTACTGACAACCATCTGTCATCACCAACAACATCCCGCCTAACTAAGAAACCTGTCGGCGTTTGTTTCAAGGGGGTCGTCCTTGTTTGTCCGAGGACAGGGGAAATGGCCTGTGATGTTGTGGGACACACAGGTGCGTTGGAGTTGAAAGCGTCAGGGGTCCGAGTCCGCGGCGTGGGGCCCCTGATACGGTGGTGAAAGGCGGCCTCGTTTAGCACGGCGAAGGGCCCCGACATTAGAGAGGGTGATGACAGTAACAGTTAGGAGGGTTGGCTTCGCTTCACCACACACAGGACTGGGTTTCACTTAGAGAGGGAGAGAAGCTATTCCTCTTGCACTGTAGGAACTATAGCTGGGTTTCCATCCTAGTATTTGTTTGCAAATTCTGATGTATTGAATTAGAGAAGTTGAATAGATATGGCAAATTTCAATAAAATTTCCCAATTATCATAATTATTTATGCAATAAATTGTGAAAATGAATGATGAAAATGATGTCAAATAATTAATGATATAGGGCCTTATCTTACACCCGGTGCAAAGTGGCGCAAAGCGCAGCACAAGTGTCATTGCTAGTTTCCGACCGACGCAGTTGTCATTTTCACGCCCAGCGCCCACGTTGTTTAAATAGCAAATGTACTTGCGCCCATCTTTCTGCCCATGGGCGTGTTGGTCTTAAAATGAGGTGTGGTCAGGTGCATTGTTGGCGCATTGCTATCTTGAGGCAGCAGAAAGCGATTGCGCCATTGACCAACAAAAACCTGGTCTAAAGTCTGGTGCGGTATTTTCCAGCTATTTAAAGGGCGCATTATTCAGATAGTAAGATGCGTCTCTCTCTCTCTCTCTCTCTCACACACACACAACGTTACCATGCAAAATAGAAAAATAGGATCATCTACTATGAAAATGAACACTTTACTTTGTTCCTGCCATGTATTTTGTTGCCAAATTGCCATATGCTTTCACCATTACGCAATGCCAAATGCCAAAAACTACGTGTCCCTCTCACCATTACCCAATGCCAAATGTGCAACGTGCATGTCCCGTTAACCATCATCACACATTGCCAATTGCTAAATACGCAACCTACAACCAAGAAAAACAACACAGTAAATATGTAAAAAGCACAGCCCAACAAAAAGTCATGAAAATAAACTGCAAAGGCATTTTACCTTCACCCGACGCACAACATAGGCCTACCCGACGCACACACACATCAGCATTGCGCGTGAGCAGATCTGTTTCCATGGCAGGAATTATACCACGGCCAAACGGCCAGTGCCGTGGATGCCCCGGAGTGTGGCCATAATGCCCCTTCTAAAATTAACTATCCACACGGCCAGTTTGGCATGCCCTGTTTTGAACTGGCCGTTGTGCCCTTAAAAGAAAGTTGCGGATTTCCTCATTTAAAACTACATGCGACGCAGCAAATAAACAAACTCACATTTCCCAGTGTCTCCGCCATCACGCTGGACATCAACAGTAGCGCAAGATTTCTCCCACTCCGGCAAATATATGTGTAACGTTAACGTAAACATTAACAGCTAATTATTAATTAAACTGAGAGGGAGAGAGAGAAGCCATCGCTAACTGCTAAGCTAAGTAACTAGCAGATCTGAAAAGCGTGTAAACAACTGTGGGATTAGCGAGAAAGTTGCTAAAAGAAGGAGAGAGCTATGAGTGCTTGAGCAGAACTAGTGTAAGTTTAAATGTACAGTGGGTAATTAGCCGCACAAGATTATTAGCATATTAGCAATTAGATATTAGATAATTAGCAATTAGCATAATCACAAGAGTTGAAAATGGCTTTGAACATCCTTAAATGTTGTCTGTAGAATATCTGTCTACCATTACCTCCAGAAAAGCCATACCTGCTCACAGTTGTATGGCCACTAGTTAAAAGCATGGAATATTGTCAACATTAGCTGACACTAACAATGACAACTTGCCCAATACTAATCAATTTTTGCATTTTTATCTTTTTTTTTACATTTATTCACTTCAACCAGCTGATGGAAATGCACCTTATTTGCATTTTATTTTTTGTGAAAGTATAAAAAATTGCATAGAATTCGCTTGACATTTGAATGTAAACATAGCTTATGAAGAAAGAGAAGCAAGAGAAACCTACTTTACTAAATTAAAAAAAACGTAAGTTTGAAAACCTTTCCCCAAATGAAAAACTACAGTAGGCTATATTACAGAAGAAAAAGTTTTTTGCAGGAAAATATGTATTAACCCATCACAATTTCACATAGGAAGGACATTAACTATGGAGGAAAGAGAGACGCAGATCATATGTCCCTCAGTAAATTTCTCCATTGATTAATTTATTTGATTTTACGGAATCATTTTTTGTTAATTAATTAATGTCACATGGTTGCCAAGTGAATCTGTTTATATTTGCAATGAATAGTTTTTTTTGTGGAATGAGCTGTCTCTGTCCATTTCCACTTTGCATTAACATGCGTCTAATAGCCAGATTTTGTCTAGACATTATTTCACTGGATTACATTTACACCTGACATTAAAATGTGTCTTGGTATACACATTTAAAACATGCTTGGTAGCTCAGTTGGCCAAGGCCCATGCTATATGCCGCTGACAGAAACCAGTCTTGGACCATTTGTTGCATGTCATCAAGCACCAAAACATAGATCGTCATGTTTGTCACTTTTTCTTGCAATATTTACATCCTTTAAAATTGCTGGTTAACACTTTGTCTCACTTGTTCCCATCCACAAGTATCCTGACAATCAATCCCTGACAAACACTTCCTACTTGGATGTGTTAATTTCTAAAGTTCATTTCTGTTTCCATAGCTGCTAAATATCTAGAGCTGGTTTGGGTGATCAGTGCGTCTTGAGTGCATTTAAACCTTCATTTTATGTGCTTATGCTCTATCTGAATACACTCCCATCACACAGGACGCATGTTAATGCAGATGGAAAGAGAGCTCACTGCTTTTTTTCTATTAGACCAATACAGATGCTACAGTAGCACAATGACTGTCAATGAATTCTGTAACAGTCACTGGAGGCAGCAGGGGTGGCAAGGTCATTCTCCCTGCTTGGTTAGGCATGCACACGCATTTACGCACACACACACACACACACACACACACACACACACACATACACACACACACACACACACACAGGTGCTCATTGTTCAGTCAGGCTGCTATTAACCTTCACGCCTGGGGCTATGAATCAACTGGGGAGAGAGAGAGAGAGAGATTGAGAGTCAAAGAGTCAGAGAGGGGTCTTTAAGATAAACAGGGGCGAGCAGGTCTCCTTTTTCTGGTCAGATTTATTGCGCTGGCAGCTGACCCCGACTGTCCCATGCATGAGTGGCCCAGGTGATGGGCCAGGGTGGGTGGGTGAGGGGAGGGGGGGGGGGGGTCAGTGACACCGGTGACTCCATAGAAACGTTAATTGGCCGGCAGCGGCCAGTGACAGGTCAAGCAGAGGTCACTGGAATGGACAACAGGTCACTATTTAGGGACCTTCTATGTCTCTGCAGGGCATCAATTGACTAAATGCAAAGGTATATGGCATTATCCTTATTTTACAGACCCACTTATATTGACTACATTTATTGGAGACTGACCAACTGAGAAGATATTACTCGCTCTATGTGATAAATTATTCATTGCAGGTCACCAAACTATCATCTTAGAGGGAGAGATATGGCTTCTAAATACATTTCTGGCAATCTTTGCTTGATCGTCTCCATTCTAATGCTAAAAATGACAAGATTACATTTGGACTCTCTTTGGCTAAAGTATAAGCAAGTTCACCTACCTTACCACACCCAGTGACACTCATGTCTGTCTGTGGACAACAGTTCACTATTTACGGAATCTCCCCGTCTTTCTTTTCTGTCATTCGTTCCAAATGTGATTTCTCCACAGGAACATAATTGAATTCCAGTTACCTCCATCAAAGAGCTTTCTCTCCACATGGACCATGTTTCAGTGACAGCCAAATTGATTCCACGATAGGAGGGGATAATCTGGGCAGGAGGGTGGGGGGTAGGGGCGGGGGGTAGTTTCTGTGATTAAGTCGGAGACGTTGCGAGGGCGCCGCAATCGAATCTGGCCGTGCAGATTCCTATCAGATAATAAGGAGGATACTTAGGTGGGTTTGTAGCTTTCTGCGGCTCTGTTTTTCTCTCTCTCTATCTTGTTTGACAACGCCACTCCCACCGAGTGCTTTTCTGATTGCTGCATCAACAAAAGGACTTCAGGAGCGGAGCGATAAACAGAATCTTCAATTTTCATGGCAGCCCTCATCTAAACTGCATGGAAACAGCATCCCGGTGGCTCAGGGGCCTAAAACATTGCGGGTTCAAATTAGAGTTCGATCGACGTTTGAATGGTACCGATATTTTTGGATTAAAACTGTCGATAGCCAATATTTTGTGCTGATATTCGGAATCTTTAAATTTGAGAATTTTACTGGCAAAAACCCCCCCCAAAAAAACAAGTAGGCTATTCAGTGTTTCCCCCAATTCTGTTCTTGTCAGGGTGGTAAGGCCTCTGAAACACCATTGGACACTAAAAATCTCCATCGAAACCCAGGATAACAATAATGATAAAACATATTAATGCATACTTTCGTGGAATCCATGATGATCAACACATAGAATGAATTCAGGTTAAGGGCTTGGTTTGCCAATATATCAATCTAACCCTAGTTCAAATTTTTTTTTGTCTCAATTGTATACTGTATAACAGGGCTATTCAATTACAAATTCAGTTGGGCCAGATTTTAAAACCGGGAAATTTAGATGGGCCAGACATTTTCAGCAGCCTATTTAAAACCTTTTTTTTTTAGCTTTTGGTAATGATAAATTTAAACAAACGCAAATGAATGTAGTAAAAAATAGCAATGTTTATTGTTTCACTTTTGAAATAAAAAAATATATTTTTGGTCACATATCTGACCCAGGCACATCACAAAGTGCAGAAACAGAATAAAAAAGAGCTCAATGCACAGAATCATAACAAGTGGCAATAACAGTAACCAATAACACACTCTATTACACACAGTGGTGGAAGAAGTACTGAGATCTTTTACTTAAGTAAAAGTAGCAATACAACAATGTAAAGATACTCCATTACAAGTAAAAGTCCTGCATTCAAAATCTTACTTAAGTAAAAGCACATAAGTATTGGCAGCAAAATTTACTTAAAGTAAACGTACTCATTATGCAAACTGTCCCCATTTAGAGAGTTATATTTTTCATAAGTTATTGGAATATTAATACTGATTTCTTGACATACATGTACATGTAAGCAGCATTTTAAAGTTGTCAACGTGAAGCTAATCTTAACAATTTAGCTATACTTTTGGGTAGTCTAATCTATAACAATGCTATTTTATAGTTATTTTATGAAGATGATCAAATGTTTTAAATATAAAATATTGATCTGAAAAGTAACTAGTAACTATAGCTGTGAAATAAATGTAATGGAGTAAAAAGTACAATATTTCCTTCTAAAATGTAGTGAAGTATAAGTACAAAGTAGCATAAAATGGAAATACTCAAGTAAAGTACAAGTACCTCAAAACTGTACTTCAGTACACTACTTGAGTAAATGTACTTACTTACTTTCCACCACTGATTACACATAACTACTATTTGCTAGTCCAGGCAGGGTTAAACCCTTATGTTTCAGGGTTGACAGAGACATATTTTCAGAAAAAGTGGGGGTCGTCTTATATTCGAGGACTAGACAAACGTGTTCACAACATCAGATATTCTTTTTGAATGGATAAAGTGCCAGTGTAAAACCGACTCCTACACGGAGTGTTGCATTATGGGTTGTTTGTAGCCTTAATGTTGCTAGGCTAGCGAGTGTCTTACAGTCTGTTTATAGTGAGTCTGTTAGAGTCAGTCAACCCCAAAAGTGTTTCGTTAGATCAGTTTAACCTGCAGGAGTTTCTGAAGGCTCGTGTAATGTGTTTTTCTGCCACGGAGGAAATTAATTCGTGAAAACAAGTCCAAATTTTTATAAAAACAATATTACAGTTAAAATATTAAAATCGCTATTAAAATAGCCTATTTAATTCAAGCTCGCTGGGCCACTCGGAGGTTGCTTCTGGGCCGGATGTGGCCCGCGGGCTGCCAATTGAATAGGCCTGCTGTATAATAAAGCTCAAACATTACATGGAAATAAAAAGATATATACTTGGATGGAAAAACAGCCAGCTGAGTGGCCTGGAGGTAGAAGTGCAGTATCTAGGAGCGATAAGCATTAATAAAAATAAGTAAAGTCCTTTTCTTCTCTTCTTCATCTCCATACCCATCTGAGGCTGACTGAGGGACTCTTGCCCAAACACACAAACGCTCACATACACACACAAACTTATTAGCCAGATGCAGACACACCCACCCACACACACACATAAAAATACTTTCTGGCCAGATGCAAACATACACACATGTGGCCTACTATGGCCTCATACCATAGAGTTAGCCGTTATTTACTGCATCCCAGGGACGGCCTGTTTGCCTAACAACTAGACCTTGTTAACCCTGAGCCTATAAATTTTGGAATCATGTTGCTTTTGCTTCCTCGGGGTCAACTTGGCTTTGGCCTATAGAAGCTGCTCTGCCGCCCAAAGACTCCCCTCTTAATCTGTCAACTTTAAATTCACATTGAGCCACCCTGCAGCGCTGAATG
Source organism: Centroberyx affinis (assembly GCF_046629955.1). Classification (NCBI taxonomy): domain Eukaryota; kingdom Metazoa; phylum Chordata; class Actinopteri; order Beryciformes; family Berycidae; genus Centroberyx; species Centroberyx affinis. The sequence continues at coordinate 12,367 of NW_027283877.1, forward strand.
ATCATATTCTAGCTGCCATGCGAGGCTTAAGAAAACAGCAACGTCTGCATACCTAATTTGTCTATTATGCAGGTGCAAAAGGGGAACTTTGTATCAGCTAAGTGAAAAAAAGGAACTCCATGCAATATTAATATTCTAGGGACACAAGGGTATTTGTCAAATTGATTGTTGGGGTGCTGTGGCTTTGACCCTTTCACTCCTCAGTATTGTTTGCTTGCACCGTGGTCGATCTAATAATTTAAGCTCGTTCAACTGATAACAGTGTCAGCTAAATGCCTAAAATGTAATGTGTATATGTCGTGTGAAAACTGCACTGCAATACATCACGATTTAGTGCTTGCTGAGTTTTCAGGTTTAGACTATCATCAGAGCACACCATACCAGATGCTCTGCTAATGGTCTAAGACTAAAAGCTCAGCATTAAAATGAGATGTATTACAATGCAGCTGTTGCGTGGAGTTCAATTCACATTTGAGGCATTTAGCTGACGTTCTTATCCTGAGCAGGTGCACGACCTTCAGTGTCGTGCTGAAGGACACACGGATGACCATGGACACATTGGCTGTTCTGGGGATTAGACCTGTGAACTTTTAGTTACAGGACGGTCTCTCTAACCACTGGGCCAAGCTCCCACCCTTCCCTTTTTCCTTTTTTTACTTAATGTCTGCAAGGGTAGAATGTTCTGCAGTGTCTATTAGGGTTAGATAAATATGTGAATTTATTACAACTTGGACATGGGCCAGTTAGTGTCGATAAGATTGATAGGATGCAGTTTGTTTGATGGCCTATTTATTGTATAATTGATCACTACTACACTGGTGGTCTATGGGAAGCCCTTAATCTTTATTCTAATGTCAGATTTTATTCCACATATGTATGAATATGTATTATTATTAAAAAAACTATTTTTGTTAAGTTTCTTCTTCTTCTTCATTTTCTGCCCTAAAACGATCTGTACCTCAGAGACCATAAGTCCTAGAGTTAGTTCAGATCAAAGATTTGCGACTTTTAATGTCTGAAGCTGGTGGATACTGTCTCAAGAGCTTCAACTTATCATTTGGCAAACCTGAGGTTTTACAATGTAGGCTTCATCATTGACAGTTCCGGGTCCTTCTTTCCCTCAATTTGATTTTGCAGATTTTTGATTAATACGACATTCGAGAAAGCAAGCAGGTCACAGTCACTGTTATCATCTATTTTACTTGCGCTGGTTGTTTAGCACAGCACTGTGACCGTTGTTAGGGAAACGGATATCAACATTGGAGCTCATCACTTTCATATGGACAAGCCAATTTTGGAATGTCTGGAATGTGTCAGATTTGAATGATTCTTATCATCCCGTGTCATTGTGGTTCTTTAATCTGAACTGGGTTCTACTAGAACAACCAACTTTTGTGGATAGGTAGATATCTCCCCACCACTCGCAACAAAAATTACACCCTCGGCCAGATGGTGGTGCTGTAACAAGCGACTTTATGTTTTGGCCAATAACTCCTGAACGTAAGGCCTAGAATCAAGCTGAATCCATTGCACTTACAGGTTTTCATTTCTGGCATTTTGAATTATACTATTTCTTCCACAAAGTTAATCCAATTGCAGCTGAATTTTGCATACAGCATATATGGATTTACTAGATTATGTCTATAATCCAGAGTTTTGAAAATCCAAACCGTTTGGCTGTGGTGCACAAATGAAGTTGATGGCAAAGACGCACAAACAGAGTAAATATAATTTTTTGGAATTTCTCGGCATGAAAATGGTGAAATTTAGACTTATTGCTGCTCACTATATTTGCCAACATCAAAGATACCGGTACTGGCCTTCAAAAACTCGGTCGAACCCTGGTGTTCAATGCATTTGAATATCAGCCCTCAGTGTTTGGTTATTGATGATAGCCAGGGGAGCGATACATCAGGGGAAAGATGGTCCTGATGGTCGCCAACTCTTCAAAAAACTATTGATAGGATTATGTAAAGGACTTCATCTGCCTGCGTCTGTTGGGCTGACAACCAGAATTCCTCTGGCTCGCCTCTGGCAAAAGTACCTGTCAGTTTCTGTTCCCTGCAGATAACACTTGGCTGTCCTCTCCTTCACCGGCAACTTTGCCTGGGGAGCCGCTCAGTCGGCAGCAGCAGAAGACTGTGGTTTTACCGGGCAGCTCCCTGGTCTGAATGAGTCTAACTGTACAAACGTGACGTTGGGGCGCTGCTGACAAAGAGCATGCATGCTCAGCAAACCTTCCCCGGGTAGACGGAGGTTAAAGAGCGAAAGAGTTACACCCTGGACCTCCATTCTCATTCCTCCCGTCCTTCCCAGCCCGCCGTCCCCCGACCAGCAGACGTCTGATTTACACTCCTCCGGTTGGATCGAGGGAACCGGACAGTCAGATACCTCTTGTCAGGACACTCTCTCAACCGTTGCCTCGGCCTTATTTACGACGCCGGCAGCGTTCAGCTCCACGGCTGATCATTTTTCCATGCCGGATGAGCCTGTCTGTGGACGCCGGCGTCGGGCCTACCGGGGGGAGGAGATAGGGTGGGTTGTTTAGTTCTCGGGCTTTATGCCAGTCGCAAAGGAGGGAGGGGGTGAGGGGTAGGCGGGTGGGTGGTGGTTATGCCATCCTATTTTCAGCTAGAGTCACTATTTAATTATACAGAGTTTATTGATCAGAGTAAAGCCTAATGATGAAAATTTTAATTTCTCTTTGCCGCCTCCCTATCTCTTTCTAAGGTGGGATTAGAATAATTACCCGGGCCTGCCATGCGTTTCCCATTCACCATGCCTGGTCAGCTCCTCCACACTGCTGCTCCCATTTAAAAACATAAACCTCTAAACTTCTGCCTGTCACTTTCTGACACTTTGAGATCCAAGTTCCTAACTCTGCTACATGTGTTGGATACTTTTGTTGTTGTGATTAAAGAACCTCATGTTGCCCTTGGGGAAATGGAAGCTCTATTCTATTCTATTCTATTCTATTCTGTTCTATTCTATTCCAGTCTAGACCATTCTATTCTATTCTATTCTATTCTATTCTATTCTATTCTGTTTTATTCTATTCTATTCCACCCGCTCTACTCTGCTCTACTCTGCTCTGCTCTGCTCTACTCTACTCTGCACTACTCTACTCTGCACTACTCTGCTCTATTCTACTCTACTCTGCTCTACTCTGCTCTACTGGAGGCAGCTCATAGTTTGTTAGTGAGTGCTGGAGGTCACCCAGGCCTGGTGTCATTACTCAGTGACTGACAGACTGACAAGCCCTCTTGTCTTGGCCCAGTCAGCTGCAGGTGAACCCAAATAGCCGGACCATGATGGATGGAGGCTGACAGAGAAGTGACAGCGATAGGAGGGAGAGACACGGAGCTGAGTTAGAGCTGCACCATTACCGCCGCTGGCTAAACTGTTTCGAGGTCACTGTGGGAGTTTGGATGTGTGTAAGCAGGCATCTCTGTGGGTGAAGTTTTATCAAACAAGGGTGCAGCTAGCTGTGGCTGTAGCCTAGAGGTTAGATAAGCTGCCTCATGATGGGAGGGTCACTGGTTTGAATCCCCAGACCGGCTGGGAAGATGCAGGTGGGGAAAGTGATTGAGCAACACTCTCCCCTCCATCAACATCTACTGTCAAGGTGCCCTTGGGCAAGGCACTGAATCCCTCCACTGCTCCAGCATATGGATCAGTTCCCAGTTGTGAGTGTGTGTAACTGTATGAATGTGAAGCAAAGCCTCACTGGAACAGAGCAAGCGTGGCCAGTTGGCTTTTCCTGGATAAATAAAGGTCAAAATTTAAAAAAAAATACCTGCATGTTTGTCTCTCTAATCACAGAGCAGGGTTTTCTACTTAACTGCCCACAGTGGATCAAGTTTCAGGCTCTTCATAACCAGTGGTCAGTGGCACTTGTGTGAGTGACTGCCAGAGTTCAGATAAGATCAGGAGCTGTGTGTGTGTGTCCATGCGCGCGCGTGTGTGTGTGTGTCCACTCTGCAGCTCGGGCCATGAACCCATCCATCAGTGGAAGAACAAAGGCTCATGTCAGGGTGCAGCGTCCACTCCTCCGGCCATGTCACTGCACCCCCCACTCCCACTCTCACACACACACACACACACACACACACGCACACACACACACACTCTGCCCCCTGGTCAAATCTTGCTGACAGGCCAGTGAACCAGGCGATAGGTCTGAGTAGGCCTCAAGGAGTGTACTGCCGTTATCTCAGCAGAAACAAAGAAGAGTTCCTCTCTCTCTTCTTCTCTCCTTCCATCAGAATCATGATTACTTTAAGTATGAGAGTGCAATGAATGTACAGATTAGGGTTAGACCCATATACAGTATCAGTTTGCTGATAAATGTATTAAAAATCTGATATTGGCCAGTCAGTGTCGTGTACCTCCAATATGATGCAGTTTATTTGATTACATCCAATATTTATTGTAGAACTGATTAACAACATTATACTGGTTGTCTATGGGAAGCCCTGAGCCTGAATTGATTCTAATGTGACATTTTGATCAGATTCCACACAGGTATGCATAAATATGCTTTGTTATTATTATTACTAGAATTTATAACCTCCTCCTCTCCTATTCTCCTCTCCTCTCCTTTCCTCTGCTATTCTCCTCCTCTCCTCTCCTCTCCTCTCCTCTCCTCTCGGGACACACAAACACACAAACCGCTCTCCAATTATAGTAGTGGGATTATTAGTAGTAGTAGCACTATCCTGGGTTTCAATGGAGAGTTTTAGTGTCCCATGGTCTAAATGTTGTTTCAGAGGCTTTTCCACCCTGACAAGAATAAACTTATGGAAGATTGCCCAATTTTAGGATTTTATTATCAGCACAAAATATTGGCTATTGGCAGTTTCAATCTATAAACATCAGTATCGGCCATATCAGTCGAACCCTAGTACAGATGTTTTTCTCGGTGACACCAAAAGGCGTTCTGACAGCTTACAGAGTTTCATAGTACTGAAACACATGGCTAATGGACACAGGTTACAGTAAATGTGGGGAAATGGCTATAATGTGGACATTTGCAGTCCTTTACCAACTTCCATCTCCTCACCTTTCCTCACCTCACCTTCTCACCTCCCATTTAAAGGCTCCAAAGCTTGTCATTCGGTGCCAACCAATGGGGTGAAGTTAAACAAACAGTCAGAGGCCTGTCATGCCCCTATGAATGCCAGGACTGACAGCCGAGGGTAAGCCGCCAAAAACCCGGAGCCGAGTGAACATATGTCCTCCGCACACCCAATGAAAATACCAAAATGGAATTATGGAATCACAGAACTAGGGCAGAGGACCAAGAGGTGCCAATGAGAAAATATTCTCGAGGCCGTTATAAGCAACTGTGACAGTAAAAGTTTATGTCACACCGATTGGAAATGATGTTCCCCTGCCTCGCACTTTGGACTACATTTTTATGATCTCACCTCCTGGTCAGTGTGAGTTTTACTAGGTTGCTTTGGTAGTTTAGTTTGGAAATCTCTGAGAAAAATATGAGTTCAGCCATGCTCTCTGCTTAGATCTGGCTGTGTGTCAGTCATTGGGTGCTGGGTAGAGAGCTTGGTCCGCTGCCCGTGCTCCACAGAGCTCTCCCAGTGTGTTAGGCAATCAAAAAACGGACCCCGTTTTAATCTCTTTTTTCCATTGAACCCCTGAACTCTTTACCTGAGCTTTATATTCCTGCATTGTAGTCAAACTATAAGTAAAGTTAACACTAAGTTAGCCCGAGTAGCTGCAGCAACATGGGTTTAAATCCTTCTGTTTATTGCATGTCAACTGCTCCCTTTGTCTCAAATTTCATCTTTCCTGTCTTTTTCCAATATATCCTGTCTAATGAAGCAGGAATGACATAAAAAGATCTATAAAAAATATGAGGTCTGCCATGCTTTCTGCTTACATCTAACTGTGTGTCAGTCATTGGGTGGAGTGCTTGGTACACTGCCCATTCTCCACAGAGCCCTCTGAATACTTTAGGCTTGGGAATCAATCGAAAAGTCTACCCTCCCTTACTCTTTCCTTTCAACCCCCGAGTGAGCAGCCACTGTAAGTAAAGTTAAAAGTAAGTTAGCTTTCTGAATTATCTAGTGTGAGGCAGCTTTAGGCAGTATTATATCTCTAAAAAGAGATAAAATATATGGTGCTGGCCTTTTAAAAAAATATCATCAATAATATATTGGCAAGGCACTGTCAAGGGGAGTAATCTGGGCCAACGCAGTGCGAGAAAAGTGTACACAGTCGTATTGCAAATTAAGCATGGTGTAGCCCCTATTCCTGGCTCCGAGGGCTCCACGCTGAGCCCAGAACATTGCATGCTAAGCGCTATGATTCTTATACTGTATACAGGCCGGCTGGCCAGAGGGGAGTTTTTCTTCTCTGTGTCATGTAAGCTGACTGCTTGCTTATTTTTCCAAATTCTGCAGAGAGATAGTATGAGGTAAAGAGGGGAAACCATACAACCCTATTAATCATATACTGAGACTGGGCTTCCCCAGGCAGAGACTGTATTTGTGTGTGTGTGTGTGTGTGTGCGTGCATGCAAGTATGTGTGCAAGTATGTGTGCAATGTTGATATATATCTCTACTTTGTATGTAAGCATGTGTATGTAATGTGTATGTGTTTTTGCGTGTGTGTGTGTATTTGTTTATATTGTGTGTGTGTGTGTGTGTGTGTGTGTGTGTGTGTGTGTATGTGTGTATGTATGCTATGTGCGTGTTGCCCCAGTGCCCTATACCACCCCACTGCTAGAGAGACCTGCACCCACCAAGAAGGATACCAAACCCAGAGTCCATTCATCAAAGTCACAAAATAGACTACAGACTGCACCAATCTGTGTGTGTGTGCATGCGTACGTGTGTGTGTGTGTGTGTATGCCCGTGGTGTGTTGATGGTTTGTTTATGTGCAGTCCTGGATCAAGCAGGAGAATGTAAAAAGGCATGCGAGTGGGTATGTGGTTTGTGTATTTGTGTGAGTGTGCATGTTTGTGTGTGTGTGTGTGTTTATGTGTAATGGAAGGCTCTGTGTAGGCTGCTTCCAGGTTTTGTGTGTGTGTGTGTGTGTGTGTGTGTGTGTGACATAAATACACTGATGTGATCTGGTCCAATCAGTGTCCACAATCTGTTCAGCTTGGACTTAAGGGATATGGATATGGTGTGTGTCTGTTTGTGTGTGTGTGTGTGTGTGTGTGTGTGTGTGTGTGTGTGTGTGTGTGTGTGTGTGCACGTGCGCGCTCACACATGTGGTCTATTACAGGATGCTATTGCTGTGCATCCCTGTAGCAGAATGCAAAAATGCATATATGTGTGTGGTGTGTTCGTAGGTATGTTTATGGGTGTATGTGTGTTGAAGTGTATGTTTAGTCGCTGATAAACGTAAAAAGGTGTGTGTGTGTGTGTTTGCGCACTCGATGGGCCCTTGGGCGGATGTGTTTGTGCATGTGGGTGTATGTATGTATGTGTTTGTGTGCGTCACTTGCATGCATACACCGCTGTCTCTATCTATGTGTGTGTGTGTTTGGATAGCACTACACCACATGCTCCATTCGTCAGCAACAGATGGGCTGATAAAATGCCAGAAAAGCAGCAATTACCTCCGATAAACCATCACCGGCTGTTCTCCACTCAATACAGGGTTGCCAGGTTTAACCATACACTGAAAAAAATACCCATCTTAAGAAGCCATTTCTGAGCTGAGTTTTAGACTTGTATCTTTCTTCTTTCTTCAGATGTAAAAAAAAACAAAAAACAATGGGATGGCATAATTTCACTTGTTTCCCATGCAGGTTAAATTGTTTGAAACAAGTGAGAATATTACTGTTGTTAGGTGAAAACTTTGCATCTCCAAAATGTCAACTTTTCAGGAACTAAGAAAAACAGCATTGTTTTTAACTTGATGACAATGCATTTTCGACATTATTCAGTGGATTATGAAAGGGTCTCTCATAAGCCCAAGAGGTTAGAATTTTCTCAACCCATAGAGGACTATACAGTATAATCCTTCAGTTGAAGTGAACATGAATATCACCAACATTAGGTTTCATGCAACAAAAGCAATATGGTAAAATAAAGCTGATCATTCCATCACTATCAACATTTTTTAAACAAGTTAAGCTGCATTGGAAACAAGTGAAATTGGCGGTGCCAGATTTTTTTTTATCATCTGAGGAAAAATAACATTTTAAGACTCAATACTAGATTAAATGAGCTGTTACGATGGACACTTTTTACAGTGTGCAAGATGAAATCTACTGTTGCATTACAGCATCTCCTTCCTTAATAACTGCCTACCCATTAAATGCTACCTTTTGGGAGTTCAGGCTCATATCCAAGCAGACACAAAACATTCCTCAGCGCAGTGCTATTGACAGTTTTAATAGACCCGCTTCGAGAGGAGAGTCTCATGGTGTTTATCTGTGAAGACAAGTGGAATCGGTACCCGTGGCGGGAATGTCCCCTGCGGAGTGATAACACCAACTCGTGGAGATAAAAAAAGAAAAGAAAAAAAAGAACACACATACAGTGTGGAAAACAAACTGGAAACACACATGCAGAAGCACACTCATATTCCCACACACACGGTGAAGGAAAAAAAATGTACGTTGGTGCCATGCGGGTGCACAAATACATTCTGCAAAACACACATGCACACACACACTCAAGTACACACACAAATCTGATATATTCTCTAGGCAGACAGGCAGAGCAGTGCCAGGCGGTGTAGGGAGCTCTGAAGGAAACAGTAGTCAGAGGAGGTGGGTGTGCTGCGGTCTAACTCTCCCACACACAATCGCATCTTCCTCCAGTGGAGGGCCCTCTGTCAGCAGGCCGGCTCTCATCGGCCGCCCAGGAACAAGGGCCTTCTCTCTGGGTAGGAGAGGAGCAACCCACCCCCCACCCCCCCCTCCCCCCGGTCCCCTCCTTTGGTCCACTGGATCCTCCTGCTGAGTGATACGGGCGAGGGCTGAGCAGGACGGCCTGGCCACTTGTAGGCTTCCCTTGTCGAGTCCTCTCATTGAGTATCAAACCTCAGTGACTTCCCACTCCCCTTGCCCATGCAGCATTATGGTCCACTGATGTTTCCAGAGGCCATACTTATCCTGTATCAGAGTCTTGAGTGTGCAGCTGTACTCTCTAGTCTTATAGGCTTACAGTATGCCGTATTCATGTCATATTGGAAGCGGAAGAACAGGATGACATCTACAGTAGTTGGAAGAAATAAGGTCAATACTAATCATTATAAGTAGAGGTGACTGTATTCGTGTGAATGACTGATAGTAACTCCAGGTGGGAAATTTTGGAGCCCACATGATCTTTTAATAACCACTAGGAGCCTGACTTGAACATTTTTCCCAGACAGGAAAACATTCATGACATATCGATAAATCCAATATGTCATGAATGTAGCATTAAACATGCAACCAAACAACATGGCTGCATTTTCATTGTCTGAAAGTAGTTCAGACAATGATTTACATTATAATTTACATTATAAAGATCACTAGAGCAGTTATTTAGATGATTTAAAGGCTGCCTCCAGGCCCTGTATGTATTAAACTACATGTGGCCCCAAAAAATGCTCCTGGTCATCAGTTCAAATGACTGGGTATCTGTGGCAATCAGCTGGTAATGAGTCTCATCATTTCACAGTCCGTCATCATCACACAGTTACAGTCAACATATTGCTGTGACCCAGGACCTTCCAGCAGGCGGCCGCCAAACACATTCATCCCTATCGTTCACTTTGGAGTCGCTCTGTGACCACGGTAGAGGCAATCATCCGCGCCAATGTCATAAGGGACACCAACGTTATTTTTGCAGCAGCTAGCGGTGTAGCCAACTAGCGAGGCCACTTCGCTAATAGGTAGAAGATTGGAGAGGGAAAATGAGCTGGTAATGAACATCTGTCCCTGTTGGCTGATGAGGATACGAGGGAGGAGTGGCTCTGGCCTACCCAGGGAAGGGTTGGGGTAATGAGCCCAGCTGGCGGTGACAGATTTTTGAGTAAGGGGATGGGGGGTGTGGGTGTTAGGGAAGGCCTTGGCTTTGATGGGCGTGTAGGCCGGGACTCATGACTATCTATACGGGAATGAAGAGCCTAACTAATACAATGATCACACTGATGACTTATGCTGCATTCACATCAGATGGGAGAGGTGGTAGATATGAGTTCCCTACTAGAAAATACCATTCACGTCATCTTTCAGGTGGAACTCAGGGTTTAGCATTAGACCCCAATTTCTCTGACTTCATGAATTCTCACATCACCAACAAGGAAACATCTGCAGTCAGGTGTAGGGAATGATATATTCATTTCAATTATAATGAACATTTTTGTAATTTTGTGATCACAGCTTTTGCTGTAACATTGAACTCAAATGTATCGCACACAAAATTCATAAATTCATGTGCAACGAAAGTCTACAGAAAACTTCAGTCATGGCTTTTGACGGCTTCAAATGAGTTAAAAAATCATTGCTTTTAACCATCAAGCTATTTGGACGGTTATTAAATATGACGTTTCTTCAGCATTAAACTGAAGAAAATGAGGTCAAGAAGAAGTAAAAAGAAGTAAAAAATTCTTTCACCTTGCCTATCCCACTAGGTCTTAGTAATATGACTATCTATCAGGGAATGAGCCCATTCCTGGAGGCAGCAGGAGAAAATACTTTAGAAGTTTGTCAAAGCACTGCCGCAAAAATTGACTTTCACTGCTCTCAGGTCTGCTTCAAAGTTATGGACATGGGCAAAATATTCAAACAGAGATGAAAATTTGACTAACTCTCTTGACCCGAGGCAAGTATTTCTTAGTTGGGTTTAGCGCACTGGCCAGAATGTAAATGAAGTTTAATGGAGAGGGCACAGAAATAATCCCATCAGGTTAGTGCCCAAAAGAGCAATTCCTTAATATTTTGTATTTTAGAGGGTCAAAAAAGTTACATTTTTTGTCCTTCAGTCTTCCTAATGCTTGTCGGCATTGTAAGTGTCCCTCATTGAAACCAGGAGACAGTCTAGCGCCTACTTTGCAGTTACATTCCAAGTTTGTGATAATCACAGATGCCTCGTTCTTAGAAATACTTTTATTATACATTGAGAGCAGTTGTTATGAATTGTGTTTTGTGCTCACAAAAGAAAAGAAAAATCAGTGTGAGTGTGGAACTGATAGTATTCCCATTTCTTCTTCTCCTCCTTTCATGTAATCTTACTCATCGAGAGATGTCATTTTCTCAGTTTGCATGGGAGGTGGTGGATGTGTGTGTGTGTGTGTGGGTGGGAGGGTGGAGCTGGGGGAGGGGGGGGTTGAGTTTGGGCATCAGTTGCCAGCGTTGTCATGTTTAAATCTCAGACTGACGGATAAACAGAGCATCGCACTGTGAAAAGAACCAGTGTTTCTGCAGGAGAAGACAACCCATCGAGCACATGTTCTGGGGCTGTCAATCCACGGCGCGACAGCACTGATGTTTTGAGTTCCAGTATCCACATAGGGAAGAATTAGCATAATACAGTGTTATGGAAGACAAATGACACTGTGGGAGGAACAATGAGCAGCGCCAGACTCCATGACTGTCAGAGAGTAACGATGAACTCTGTGTCAACCGGTGTGTCAACAAGCGAAAGGCGTCACAGTTTGAAACATCGTGCTGTAACCACAAGGTCACAGGTCCAATCCTTCTGACAGCCAATGTGTCCATCAACAGCCAGGTGTCTCATTAAAGTGTCCTTGAGCGAGACACTACACTGCTACCAGCTCATTCATTGCAAGTCACTCTTAATAAGCCCATGAAGTGAAGGTCTAAAATGGAAATGGCCGATTCATTTCGCTAGCTGTCGCTCTGACCACATTAGGATTCAGTGGGAATATTTACATCTGTGAGTATGCGATCAAAAGAAGACTTTTTTTCTCCTCTCAGCAGAAGGCATGACAGGTTCAGGCTTCATTTCTCAAAGGGGGCACCCTGCTGAGAGGCTCTTATCACCCCTGCCACAGACTTCTGTCGCCATCTACTGTAAGTGCTGGTAACAGCGATGCGGTAGGGGGGCATGGGCTCTGGGAATTGGCTCTCACTGAGCACGACCCTCTCAGAATACTAGTGGAAACAGCACTCTGGGAGATCCACATCGTGAACTGATTGAACTGAAAGTGAAGTGGTCCCAACTTTAGCAAACTTTAGATCTGAGTATATTTTAGGCCACCAGTGCTTAATTTGAATATTTTGTAGATTTATTCATATAAACCTTTGAGTTTGCTTTAAAAGTTGTGTGTCACATTTAGCTTAATGGAAGGTTAGAGCAGCAGGCTTGTGACTGTTAGGTTCAACTCCCAGGATCGGCTGGGAAAATGTGGTTGGGGAACGTGAATGAGTAACACTCTCACTGAACCCCCCCCACTGCTTCAATGGAGCTAGTCAGTGGCTAACAGTAGAGGACTGCAGCTGTACAGGGAGGCTCCCAAGTGTGAATATGTGAATATGTACCTGTATGAATGTGAAGCAGGCCATGGTGTTCAGTCGACTTAATAAATAAACGTTGCACGTTGGACGGTGCAGTTCAGTGAGTTTGGGAAGTGAATCAGTCTGTACAGTATGTTTTTACCTGGTGCTCCGTCCCAGACGCTGCATCAGGAGCTGTGACGCGGTCGGTGGGGTTTCATCCCCCGGCTGCAGTTCAGTCCACCTCCACAGGATGGCGATGCTGTGCTGTGGCAGAGCCCGGCTGACCAACCAGAGAGCCGGTAGCCCTGCAGTCATTCAGCAGCCCGGCCAATTGAATCACGGGGGCCACATCAGCACTCAGGAAGCAGCTACCTAAACTGCCTGCCCGATAGTCATCTCTTGTTCTAGTCCAAACCACCCCCAACACACACACACACATTCACATTGACTTTGCCTGTGCCAGCTCTCATTATTCTCTGTTTAAACTCAATTCAGTAAGCAGCTCTGTGTTTTTTTTCCCTCTCTTGTTTGCTGAGCCTGAGGGCTTGTGTTTGGCCAACTGATTTGAGTAAGTGTCCAGGATGTGGCGTATTGTGACGTACATGCAGCCACTCAGACATGGCTGCTAATACGTAAGCACACACACACTCATCAGGCTCCCACACAAGGCCTGGGATTTGTGTTATAAGAAAACTGATTCACACAAATGACCCAGGCGCAGTAACACACACTCTACTCCCACTCGTCTGTAGTTTCTCTCTCTCTCTCTCTCTCTCTCTCTCTCTCTCTCTCTCTCTCTCTCTCTCTCTCTCTCTCTCTCTCTTCCTTCCCACCCAATGCTCCAAGCAGTTAGGGGCAGGAGATGTGCTGATACAAGGAGGAGGAGGAGCGTCTGGGGTAGCGGACAACAAAGCTAGCCTCTGTCTTATCGCTCCAGCCCATGCACACCAATGATTCTTGTTATCCATGGTGCTCTGTTTGTTGTATGTGTGTGTGTGTGAGGGAGAGACAGAAAGAAAGGAAGAGAGGGAGGGGGAGGGTGGTTGTTTGTACTTTGCATTTAAATTATTCCCAGAGTTATGCATCTTTATGCACTGTACGCCGGTGAATTTGTAATGCAAAATAATAGCGTGCCTCCTTTTCATTTGATCAATTTCCAGGTCCGTGAGAGCTCTCCGCTCCTCTCATCTCAAGTGCTGTTCAGGAGAGGTCTGCCACCCACCTGTCACCCAGTCAGTCAGCCACGCGCACGCACGCACACACACACAATGCCGACACGCATGCACACACACACACACACACAAACACACACAGCAAACACACACAAACACACCCTTGCATATACAAATGCACACCAGCATACTCTCAATGTCAATGCCACCACGCTTTGATGCTCGGCCTCCACTCAGCATGAGAGGAGCTGGGAATTCATTTAAACAAACGTTGTCCTTTGAAACTCAATGCCATTTTTTTTTCTCTGCCCGTCTCCAGAAATGTAATTCAAGGAAGGACATAGCTGCAGGACATTTTGACTGCGCTGAGCTCAGGGACCCTTCTGCTGTGTGTCGCCATGTACGGTAGCCCATATATATGAGAAAGACTTGATAAATGACAGAGAGGCAAAATCTAATTTAGAACAAACGCATCACATCTTCTGTGTGAACACAAGGTGTTTATGAGGCGATGTGATTGATGATTACATCAAACCAGAAGTGACAGTGAAATAACATTATTCACCCCAGCATTGTCCTCCTCAGGCATCGCGGCTGGTAGAGTTATCTCAGCCGTCATTAGTCAAGTATGCAATTGTGGCGATTCTTAACATGGAAGCGATCGCGGCCCGGCGACTGTAATTGAGTAATGGGAATTCGGGAGGGAGAGGGGAAGGCAGAGCGAGAGGAACATTCTCTGGCCTAGTTAAGGGTCTACTTTTTTTCCTTCCGTCAGTTTGCACCCCGAGTCAAATAGAACTGGAGCGGGGGATTTCTGCTGAAAACGTGAAAAGCCCTTGATTTCGACAGCGTGGCGGGGGAGACGTGGATGAGCACAGATTCACCCAAAAGTGGAGGTGGAGGGGTGGAGGGGTGGAGGGGTGGAGGGGTAGCGGAAAGTGGGATAGAAGCCTGTTTCTGTGTGTCAGGCCTAACTCTAATTATGGCTTCGTTAATTAGTGTATCTCAACGCCGACTCGCTTGGAAGGCTGCCACTTAGCTCAGCTTTTTATCCCCCCCCCCGTATTCCTTTCCCCAATCACCAACAAACTCTCTCCCTCTCCCCGGCCTCCCCCCCCCCCCTCCTTCACTCCCTCCTCCCATCCCATCCCCGTTCCTGTCCGCGTGTCTTGACAGCTCATAAGGCAAAGCAGCATATCAAAGCAGACTCTGCCATCGTAGCCCTTAACCAAGCATCTTTTTGCTTCAAATTGCTTCCTGAGGAGAGGGAAAAATAAGATAAGAGGAGCGAAGGAGAGGAGGAGGAGGATGAAACAGGAAATGTAGAAATAAACCGGGGAGCGTTGAGAGCCGTACAGATCAGTTTTTCCACAGGATGGGGAAGCGGCGGGGGGGGGTGGGGGTGGGGGGGGGGAGCGGAAAAGGGAAGAAGTGAAGAGAGTGAGAATAAAGGTGAACATGCATAGAGGAGCTAGTTGCCCTTATTTCTCCGGGGTGTCGAGTAAAACCGCTGAGAGCTGAGGTGAGAGACGCCATCATCTCCGATCCCACCCCCTCCCCACCCAGAGGAATTAAGTTCTACTGCGGCGACGGGATCAGCGGAGTAGACACGTGTCACGCCGCCGCAAATTGAAGTCCTCAGTCTGTATTTACTGGAGCAGAGCCCTCGGCACACACGCCGAGCCGCGACTTCCAACTCTGGAAACTCTCCCCCACCGACTCCCGAATTCAAATTCCGGTCGCGGCTGCTATTCGAGCTCAGCGGCACTGCAAGATGCTGCATAAATTAAGTCACTGGAGGGAGCGAAGACGGGGGGAACGAGCACCGTCTGCCTCTGCCGGTTCGCATTAACTCCCAGGCCCTCGTCGGCGAAGTACAAAACCCGCGCGACTGTCACAGAGAGCCGGGGGCCACACCTCACCCTCTCTGGGTCTTCATTAAGGTCCGCTGACCGACTCCCCCAGTAATTTTGCCAGTCTTTGTTTACCGCCTAGCTGCCTGTGCTAGCACGCCGCATCCATATTAGGAGGAAGGGCCGACTGAAGAACAGTGTGTGCGCGTGTTAATCATTCGTATTTTGTGTGCATGCCCGCTTGTGCGTGTCCTGTGTGGGGTCATTATTACACTTCGTACAAAAAGTAAAGGAGGGGAGGCAAGGTGGGGGGGGCGGGGGGGCGGAGGGGTCCACTATTTGGCGCCCACCCCCCCACTGATGTCGAAGGCAGCCTCAGTTATTACAGCGCTGACCCTTCTCTCTCACCCCTCCACTTGCCGTTTTGCAGAGAAAAAAACTCTGAGGCCGAGATTGTCTCCATTTGCTTGACGCCTTGCAACCTATTATTTTCTGCAGCCGCTGGTTCAGATACTCTGAAGGAGCGAATAAATACAAAAACAAAAAAACCTTGCGGTCGCGATCCTGATCATAGCGCAAAGTAACGGGCTGAGGCAAGAAAAGGGGGCGGAGGGTTTAGGAAGATGTGAGGGGAGGAAAAGGGGGGGGGGGGTGCAGCCAGGATGTGTGCTATTTCAGACTCGGTGGTTTTCGGGCCGACTGTGCCCTCATTGTTCTATCGCTGCCGGTAATGACTTCACCGCGGCTTCCTGTCACATGACGCTGACTCCGCTGACCCCCACGCGTAGGAAGTGATGCAACGAGTGACCCTGATTCGGAGTGGGGCGGATGACGCGGCCAAGATGTTTGCTCCCATGGGAAAGGCTGAGCTCTCTTGTCTCCTTCAAAGCGCCCCGGGGTGTTCAGAGCACTTCACAAGGCTAGTTGAACAGATCACCTTTATTCTCACTCTCTTGACAGCAACTGTGGGGTGAAGCTGAGGTTGAAATTTCATGATCTGCTTGATGTGTTGACACACACATGTTTGTACTATATACAGTATATACCATACTTGTCATGTCCTTCCATTGACTAAATTCATTCCCTCATGCTATCCTAAACCTAATCCTAATTCTAACCTTAATCCTAAAAAAAAGCCTAACCCTGAACTAACACCTTATAGAAGTGAGGACCGGCATAATGTCTTCACTGTGGAGGATTTTCTTCATTTTTCTATCCTTGTGAGGACATTTGGTCGTCATAAGGGTGGAAGTACAAGAATGCACGCCGACACACACACACACACACACACACACAGACAGATAAAACCAGCCCTTGTCTACTTACCTTCTCACATCGTGCCCGGCAGCAGACTGCGGCTTTGTTCTAAATCGGAGGATCATATCAAATCTTGTCATTAGGCTTTGTTACCAGGACAACAGCATTGCTCAGCATCGTCTGTGCCAAAGCCCGTCAGCATGGCAGCAGCGGTAGCAACAGAAACAGTGAACTTATAGATGAGAATAAAATAAGCACAGGGGGCCAGAATTCATGAAACAACACTTTCTCTGGCCTTCTCTTGCCGGCGGCCCGCTGGTTTACTAAAGGACCCTGGCCCGGTACTGGAGACTATGGTGCAGCGTGATGAGCCTGTTAACTGGAGAGAGCTTCTGTACTCCCACTGTGGCCAGATGTACACCCTTGTTTTTGCTCTGATATTGTGTGAGAAAACCAAGGCTGTGAGTTCACAGCTCAGATAAGGAGTTGAATAATTGGCTCGTGGTTACGTAATGTGTGGCGCATGAGTCCATACAGCAGAGTTGTATAATTCATTACGCTAGTGGAATATGTAAAAGCATTGCTCCAATCCCCATTTGGTCTAATTAAAAGACTATCAGCCTTTTTTACAATGAAAACTCCAGGGGATACAGTGTAATCACGTATTAATAGAATGATTACTAAAGAAATAAAGCTCCTTACGCAGATAAGAGCTGCTGAATATATGGCACAAATCCAGCCTTAAAAAGAATTCATATGTTAGTCCTATGATCGTACTTCAACTCTAGAGCATGTGAGCCTGAACAAGCCTTTCCCAAAGCTAGAAATAAGAGTGCCAAGCCTCTCATGAGGATGTGGACTGGAGGCTGGCTTTTTGGACGCAGTCACAGCACCAAGGGTGGGTTTAAATTGATAGAGGCATGTTTTCTGGTTCGTAACTGTTAATGCCATAATGAAACAGAGCTCATTTGGGTGTAAAAGCTCAAACACTCTACAAATCCACCAATTCAATTCACTGCCAGTAATTTCAATTCCAGGTTTTGTCTCTTGACCGCATCACAGATTAGAGCCTTTGTTCATGCTTGCAAATATTGACTGAACTAAAGTGATTGAAGTGCAGGCGCTGCAGCAAAACAAATGCTGCTTTAATGCTGTTTGCTGATTTATCATCAGTTATTATGGGATTATTGGATTATATTATTGCTGCTTGTTGTGATAGTTTAATATCTTTACACTAGAGATGCACCGATTGATCGGCCGGTGACCGGAATCGGCCGGTTTTCAGCTGATCGGCCATGACCGGTGACCGGCCGATCAGTCTCATATATCCGATTCTGTGCCGGTCAAATTTAAGACAACGGTAAAAACTCCGCTGTAATTAAGCAATATTACACGAGAGGGTGTGCGTTACCGTGATGCTTACTGACCGCATCACTGTCGTGCCAATAATGACGGTAACGCACACCCCCGAGTGTAATATTGCGATTATACAACAGTTACCAACAAAATAAAAGATACAAACAAAATGTATTAATATTGTGGGGCAATTCGCTCTCAAAATAAAAAACTTTTTGCTAGTGTTATGTCCGTTTCCCTGGAAATACATGGGGTCTGACTAATAACTGGAAAACAATCTGTCACGTCAGTAGACTCCTTTGTAATGGAACCTAGTTTACTACTCCAGCAAGTAGGCCGACCCTTAGTAACGACCTAGCAACAGAGACGATTTCTAGTCCCTGTTGAGTCAGCCAGCCAACTTGAGCTAATGCTTTCTAGAGATCGCGGGATTTCCCAAACTGAATAAATACCACACATATAAACACAAAACTGCCTTGCTAGCTCAATCTTGTTGTAACTAAGATATCTGCTGAAAAAAATATTTTTTCCATGGACAGATTTAGCTACTATGTCCGCGAACTTCACATGTATTTTTAAGCTAGTAGCGCCGTGTCACCGACTCACCGGCACAGCTGATGGATGCAGAGCGTCTGGTAACATCAAGGCTGAACAGAGTTAGCGTAGCGTTATATTTAAATATATTGTATGATAATATGGCGGAGTAATATTTAGTGATGAGCACGGCTAGGTGTGCTGTCATGCTGATTTGATCACGTTCTAAATGTCTAGTTGACCAATCAGATCGCTTGGTCGGAACTACCTGTTGTATAATAGTCCATAATAGTAATAGTCCGTGTGTTGTTATATAGATCTGTTGCACCTGTTTTCTTTCAGGAAAGTATAAAGTGGGATATACTGCAATTCATTTTCATTTGGATTTTATTTGTTCAAAAAAGCTCTGTCCAGTAACCTGGAGCACTTTTTTATTTTGAGATTTGTTTGAGTGAGAGTGAGAGAAGGTCCTGTAACCTGGTGCAGTTTTGGAGAAAATGTAAGTTATTAATAGTCAATGCAATCGGTGCATCTCTACTTTACACTGATATAATTTATATTTGAAGTGTGGGTTTATTACTGATGTTGATCAACTACACTGATAATATTACATGATCTCAATAATGAATAATATACAAATTATTACAGTCAGCATGCCAGTTTAAAAGAGACGTGGGTGAGGGTGGTGCCTTACTTGCAGTAGTTGTTGTTCTGGTGGTGGTTTTGTTTTTTGAAGGTTTTGTTATTTGTTTCTAAAGTCCTATGGTATATCCTCTTAAAAAATAATTAGCAATAAGTAGTAAAAGTATTAACTTCCACCAACACCGGAGGAATCCTTTAAGCCGCGGGCCTTTCAGGTCGTCTGTCATGGGGCTCCTGCCTGTTCCTCCAGGTCTAAGCTCAGGGGTGACTGTGCCTTCACTGCGCCCTAGGCTATGGAACAGCCTTCCCCTCTCCATCAGATCTGCCCCTTCTGCTGATTCTTTCAAGTCCTGGCTGGAAACTCACTTTATTCTCTTGCTTTTAAGCCTTCTTCATCCGTCTGGTTGTGTGTGTATGTTTTATGTTAAGTGTGATTTTTAGATATTTACTGGCTTTGCACAGCACTCCCAAATCCAGCTTTTAAAATGGGCTTTATAAGTAAATGTGACAGGTTGCTAGTTGCAGTGGTTGTTGTGGTGGTGTCGCCAGCAGGTTGCAGTGGTTTTCATTGTTGCTGTAGCGTTGTTACTAGTTGGTTGTTAGTTTGTGGGAGGATCATGAAGTGAATCCCTTGACAGTGTCGGCACCGGGCTCAGGAGCCTTGGTAATTAAGCTGCGTGTGTGTGTGTGTGTGCGCGTGTGTGTGCATGCCGCTACATGGATACTAAAAATGTTGCACATGTAAACTCATTATGAGTTGTAGTTCATGCTCAAACACTCTTAAACCACAATCACAAGCCTGAACACACACAAGCCCTCCCCTTCCTTTCTTCTCTCTCTCTGTTTCTCTCACTGAGACACACGCACACACACACACACGCACACACACACACACACACAGATGCTCCTCTCACCTGCCCACGCGTTTGGCCCTGCAGATCTTCCACCAGCGTTGTTGTCAGTCTCCTCACACCCCAGTGCTGGCGCGATGAAACCCCCAGCCCACGTGGACCGGAGAAAGGCCAGCGCCGGTCTCATAATTGGAAAGAGCGAGAGAGAGAGAGAGGAGGATGCACCGCAATCAGACCCAGAGAAGAATGAGTCCTTAATTAGACATTCTTCTCATTCTATCTATAGTAGGCTTTCCTTCGAGCTCCATCTCCCCTCGCCTGGAAACATATCAGTGAATTCTAATTACGAGAGCGCTTGATGAGAGTCTGTGCCGACAGTGGCCTAGATAGGCCGCCTTCATCGGTATGAGCCCCGGCGCTCAGGTGCGGTCGGTCCCCGGCTGCGCGGAGGAGGAGGAGGAAGATGGGGTGAGGGACATAGAGGGGGGCCAGGCAGAGAGGGGGACAACAAGGCTAGGCATCGCCACAGGTGGCAACACGGGATGGGGAGTCTGAGGTACATTGATAAGGCTGCATGTGTTTGAAATGGATATGTGTGTGTGTGGGTGTGTATGTAAAGGCAGAATGTGTGAGACTAAGAGTGGTAGGACAGGAGTCAGTGTGGAGTAAGAGATAGTGGGTATGTAAAGGTAATGTGTGTGTATGCTCTCAGCTATGTCTCTCTTTTCTGTGTGTGTGTGTGTGTGTGTGTGTGTGTGTGTGTTCGTGTGCGCCTCCTGCGGTGCGAGGGCTGGTCAGAACAGCGAGGCTCTCTGATGTCTCCAGCTTCACAGGGAGCGGGCGTCTCTCCCTCTCCCCGGAGATCCCATCATTTTCCGTCTCTGCCTCTCTCGGGTCTCGGCCGATTGGGTCTGGCCTCGTTTGATTGGGTCTGACTTTGGGGGGGGAGGGTGGCGGTGGGTGGCGGTGGGGTGGAGGTTGGGTGGGTCACACCAGGAAATGTTCTCACCTGTGTTAAGTCATTTAGCAGCGGAGGCTACAAGCCATTACGTGCGAGCTTTAGCCGTGACAATAATAATAATCATGAGTTGAAGAATCGAAGCGCCCATTTAGCAGATGAGCTTCCAAACGACCTCCAGAAAAAGAAATGGCGCCCGGCCAAGGAACACGTCAGCACTCTCTCTCTTTGTCTTACCCTCTCTCTCTCTCTCTCTCTCCCTCCCTCTCTCTTTCTCTCTTCTTTTCTCCATCTCTCTCTCTTTCTCTTTCTCTCACCCTCTGTGTCTCTTTCTCTCACATTCTCTGTCAAGCTTTCTCAGTGTCACTTTTGCAAAGTGCGAGACCGGTGAAATGACACGACACACACACACACACACAGTACATAACCTTTACACTGCTGCACCCGAGAAAGGATTTTCTTTCTCACTTAAACACACACACACACACACACACACACACACACCCCGTTCAACCTACACACACACACACACACGCAACTCTCCCCAGAGGACGGCCACGCTGTGTGTTGCTTCATCTTGTGCAGTGGCTGCAGGGCAGCTGCACCATGCTAACTACCCCCCAGAGAGAGGGAGAGAGAGGGAGAGAAAAAGAGAGAGAAGGATGGGAGTAAATTAGGGACAGAGAGAGACAGAAAAAACAGTGCAAAAGATGAGAGTGGTATGTGCACGGAGCATGCTTTTATCCAAAAGAGAGAGGGAGGGAGGGAGGGGATGAGGGTAAAGCAGAGAGAGACTGAGAATATGACAGAGAAAGAAAGAGAGAGGTGAAAGAAAAATGTACAATATAATTGCCAATACGCCCTTACTGGCATTTAAATGACTCGTATAACTACATGTTCTCAATTCTTTCCGACAGATATTGGTGGTTATGTAGTATTGTACAAATAATTTAACATCTCAATATGGTTTGAGTGTACATACTGGTTTTTGAAAATTCCCATTTTGTTGACGGGTTTAGCAATATTGCTTTTGATAAACAATCATGGCAATACAGTCATTGAGATATTTAAAACCAGCTATAGGAGGAGAAAATGTATGTGCACTCTGCATGCATATATTACACAGAGGGAGAGAGGGATGGAGGAAAAGTCGGGGGAGAGAGAGGCAGAGAGAATACGACCGAGAGAGCGAGAGAGAGAGAGAGAGAGAGATGAAAAAAGATATAGGTGGAGAACTGCATGTGGATGGAGCATGCACATGAGAGAGAGAGAGAGAGAGAGAGGGAGAGTGGACCGGAGCCGGGTGATAAATGATGGGAGCGCTGCATGGGACGCTCTCGCCTCTTCATCTTTCTCAGCTGACCTTGGGCTTATGAGCTGTAATAAAACGTGGCCAAGCACTCCTGAAATTGGTCCACTCGCCGTAATGCTCGGCAGCCTTCTGCCGCATTAGCATACGGCTTTTATGGAGTACGGTACGCCCAACACACACACACACAAATACTGCGCCGCGGGGACTCGGAAGGAGATGATGAGGCAGATGATGATGAAGACGAGGGGAGGCTGCCAGGGCTTGATGGGCAGCGGCGGCGGCGATGAGGAGGAGGAGGAAGAAAAGGAGACGTAGAGGAATGGTGAAGTTAAGTCGGAATAATGGGAGAGTAGTGATTTTCATGACAATGCGGTGACGGTGATGAAGAGGAGGAAATAGTTGAGGAGGAATAAGACGAGAGGAACGACAAAAGGCGCTGACGGTGATGACGAAGATGGGCGAGGAAGAGGAAACGGCAAAGTAAAGCAGGAGCAGCATGAGAGCAGCGATTTCGGCGGCAGTGATAATAATATCGCCCGAGACCTTTTCCGAGTCGTCTTAATGTTCAAAAAGTTGACTGCGCTCTGCTGGCGGCCTGTCAGTCAAGGCAGAATCTTAAATGTCACTTCGCAGCACAACATGTTCTGTTCCTGCAGTGGCGGCAGCTGCGAGTGGGAAGATGAGGATGAAGACGAAGATCATTTCGCCGTTCTTTTTTTAAAATGTATTTATTTATTTATTTTTAGCACCTTCAAATTCCTCTTCTGAGCCCTTTTTTTACACCGAGCCAGCATCCCCGCTCTCCATCATAATCACCTCTTCTTCTGTTCCCAGGGACAAAAAAGCACCTTCATCTTATTTGGGGGGCTAATAACGGCGGTACAAACAGCATGTCTCTCCCAGGGCCCCGACCGGTATTATCCTCAGCCATTATTATATTTCTGCTAGACACGTTGGCTGGCCCTCGGTGCTCCTCTCCAGAGAGCCCTCTCCATGTAATGGAGCTATGGAGCAGCGAGCCCGGCCCAGCACAGATTAATTGGTCTATTTGTTTGTTTGGACAAATAATCAATTAATTCCGGTGTAGGAATTCTGCCTGATTAAGTAAAAGATGGGAGGGTGGGCAATGAAGGGAGGCGGGAGGGTACGAGGGGGCGAGAAAGAGAGGAGAAGAGGAAGAAATACCTGAAAGAGAGAGAGGGATGGATGGAGTACTGTACAAAATATTGATCTCAACAAGTCATGTAATCTAGCATGGAGTCTTACAGTCCTATTTTTCTTAAAACGTGTGAAACAGGACACTTGAATCAAGTGTCTTGGTACCAGTGGACTGATCTGTCTCGTTCTGCCTCGTTTCAAGATATTGACACTTTCAGTTTCAAGGGAAATTCCTGATGATTGCATGAGTTTTGATGTTCATTTAATAGAGTATACCATTAGGCTCAAATAAACCCCCTTGACTAATGTAATCAACAGCAATGTGGTTGTTGGCACAGTAGCCCGGGCAACAGATGCGGGGCTGATAGTGTTGAGGAAAAATGGAGTTGGGGGAGCGGTGATGAAGGGAGACCTGCTATCTCTACTGTCTCTGCCTGGGTTAGACCAATACATCAGGCTGATGTTGGCCTCTTATCAAAAATCAGACATCGGCAGTGTCATCCACCTCCGATATGATGGATATGATGCAGTCTGATTACATATTTACCCCCGTCAACAAAATTGGAAGGATGTTATGTTTTCACTCCTGTCAAAAAACATACATACAGGTCCAGGATCAGTTGATTAGATTTTGGCGGTGATCCGGATCTGAGATTTCCGCCGTTAGACTATTGTTTTTCAGCCATAACTGGGACCTTCCAAGTCGGCTGTTAGCACCGTTGCATTCAAGTGCTGTTCTGTCAGAAAATCAAACCCAGAACACAATAAACTTTAAACAAACATAAACTGTTACAGAGGCTGCAGCTTTGCACGTTGAATGATTTTTCAGCATTGGTGGAGGCTATACGTTCCACAGAGTGCCTTCTAGTTATTGTATAATTGATCAGTACCACCAAGTCTCTATGGGGAAGCCCTGAACTGATTCTGATGCGACATTCTGATCAGATTCCACAAAAGTATG